>NC_140801.1:26156790-26377479 GCF_037176805.1 Vigna unguiculata
CTGAAGGAGGAAAACACAAAATAATTACAGAAACAATTTCATAAGAAGTATGACGGACCAAATCAAAATGAGAAAATAGTTTAATTTTTTAACAAAATTGATACTAACAATGTAGATTCAAAAAGTCATTCATGTGCATATCCAATCACAACAAAAAAAAGTGGAATTTGAGTGGTATTAACCATTATATCTTCGTTAAATTATGAAGAGAGGATAATTTTATATCTGTGCAGAGATTGCCCATCATTGAAATATAGACTATATGTTTTTTTTAGTGTTAACAACTTCATAAAATTCTCAACACATAATTAATTAACCAAAATCTAAAAAACAAACTAATTATGAAATTTGACATTAAACAATTAGTAATAATGTTCTCTGAAGGAGGAAAACACAAAATAATTACACAAACAATTTCATAAGAAGTATCACATACAAAATCAAAATGAGAAAATAATTTGAATTTTTAACAACATTGATACTAAAAATGTAGATTCAAAAATACATTCATGTGCATATCAATCACAAGAAAAAAGAGTGGAATTTAGTGGTATTAACCATTGTTTTTTCATTACATTATGAAGATGGATACTTTCATATCTGTGCAGAGATGGCCTATCAATTGAAATATAGGCTATATGTTTTTTAAGTGTTGACAACTTCATAAAATTCTCAATACATAATCAATTAACCCTAAGCTTAAAAAAAGACTAATTAAGAAATTTAACATTAAACAAATAGTAATAATCTTCACTAAAGGAGGAAAACACAAAATAATTACACAAACAATTTCATAAGAAGTATGACGGACAAAATCACAATGAGAAAATAATTTTATTTTTTAACAACATTGATACTAACAATGTAGATTAAAAAAGTCATTCATGTGCATATCCAATCACAACAAAAAAGAGTGGACTTTAGTGGTATTAACCATTGTTTCTTCGTTATATTATGAAGAGGGGATACTTTAATATCTGTGAAGAGATGGCCTACCAATTGAAATATAGGCTATATGTTTTTTTTAGTGTTGACAACTTCATAAAATTCTAAACACGTAATCAACTAACCCAAATCAATAAAATAGACTAATTAAGAAATTTGACATTAAACAATTAGTAATAATCTTCACTGAAGGAGGAAAACACAAAATAATTACACAAACAATTTCATTAGAAGTATGACGAACAAACTCAAAATGAGAAAATAATTTGAATTTTTAACAACATTGATACTAACAATGTAGATTCAAAAAGACATTCATGTGCATATCCTATCACAACAATAAAGAGTGGAATTTAGTGGTATTAACCATTGTTTCTTCGTTACATTATGAAGATGGATACTTTCATATCTGTGCAGAGATGACTTATCAATTGAAATATAGGCTATATGTTTTTTTTAGTGTTGACAACTTCATAAAATTCTCAACACATAGTCAATTAACCTAAAGCCAAAAAAAGACTAATTAAGAAATTTGACATTAAATAATTAATAATAATCTTCACTAAAGGAGGGAAACACAAAATAATTACACAAACAATTTTATAAGAAGTATGACGGACAAAATAAAAATGAGAAACTAATTTGATTTTTTACTAACAATGTAGATTCAAAAAGTCATTCTTTTGCATATCCCATCACAACAAAAAAGAGTGGAATTTAATGATATTAACCATGGTTTCTTCGTTAGATTATGAATAGGGGAAACTTTCATATATGTGTAGAGATGGCTTATCAATTGAAATATAGGCTATATATTTTTTTAGTGTTGACAACTTCATAAAATTCTCAACACATAATCAATTAACCCTAAGCTTAAAAAAAGACTAATTAAGAAATTTGACATTAAACATATAGTAATAATCTTCACTAAAGGAGGAAAACACAAAATAATTACACAAACAATTTCATAAGAAGTGTGACGGACAAAATCAAAATGAGAAAAGAATTTTATTTTTTAACAACATTGATACTAACAATGTAGATTCAAAAAGTCATTCATGTGCATATCCAACCACAACAAAAGAGAGTGGAATTTAGTGGTATTAACCATTGTTTCTTCGTTAGATTATGAAGAGGGGATACTTTGATATCTGTGAAGAGATGGCCTATCAATTGAAATATAGGCCATATGTTTTCTTTAGTGTTGACAACTTCATAAAATTCTCAACACACAATCAATCAACCCAAAGCTAAAAAAAAGACTAATTAAGAAATTTGACATTAAACAATTAGTAATAATCTTCATGGAAGGAGGAAAACACAAATTAATTACACAAACAATTTCATAATAAGTATGAAAAACAAAATCAAAATGAGAAAATAATTTGATTTTTTAACGACATTGATACTAACAATGTAGATTCAAAAAGTCATTCATTTGCATATGCAATCACAACAAAAAAGAGTGGAACTTAGTGGTATTAACCATTGTTTCTTCATTAGATTATGAAGAGGGCATACTTTCATATATGTGCAGAGATGTCTTATCAATTGAAATATAGGCTATATGTTTTTTTAGTGGTGACAACTTCATAAAATTCTCAACACATAATCAATTACAAAGCTAAAAAAAAGACTAATTCAGAAATTTGACATTAAATAATTAGTAATAATCTTCAGAGAAGGAGGAAAACACAAAATAATTACACAAACAATTTCATAAGAAGTATGACAAACAAAATCAAAATGAGAAAAAAATTTGATTTTTTAACGACATTGATACTAACAATGTAGATTCAAAAAGTTATTCATTTGCATATGCAATCATAACAAAAAAGAGTGGAACTTAGTGGTATTAACCATTGTTTCTTCATTAGATTATGAAGACAGATACTTTCATATATGTCCAAAAATGGCCCATCATTGGCTATATGTTTTTTTTAGTGTTGACAACTTGATAAAATTCTCAACGCATAATCAATTAACCCAAAGTTAAAAAAAAGACTAATGAAGAAATTTGACATTAAAAAATTAGTAATAATCTTCACAGAAGGAGGAAAACACAAAATAATTACACAAACAATTTCATAAGAAGTATGACAGGCAAAATCAAAATGAGAAAATAATTTGATTTTTTAACAATATTGATACTAATAATGTAGATTCAAAAAGTCATTCATGTGCATATCCAATCACAACAAAAAAGAGTGGAATTTAGTGCTATTAACCATTGTTTCTTCATTAAATTATGAAGAGAGGATACTTTCATATCTGTGCAGAGATGGGCCATCATTGAAATATAAACTATATGTTTTTTTTAGTGTTGACAATTTCATAAAATTCTCAACACATAATCAAATAACCCAAAGCTAAAAAAAGACTAATAAACAAAATTGACATTAAACAATTAGTAATAATCATCACAAAAGGAGGAAAACAAAAAATAATTACACAAAAAATTTCTAAAAAAGTATGACGGACAAAATCAAAATGAGAAAATAATTTGATTTTTTAACAACATTGATTCTAACAATGTAGATTCAAAAAGTCGTTCATGTGCATATTCAATTACAACAAAAAAGAGTGGAATTTAGTGATATTAACCATAGTTTCTTCATTAGATTATGAAGAGAGGATACTTTCATATCTGTGCAAAAATGGCCCATCGTGTAAATATAGGCTATATGTTTTCTTTAGTAATGACAACTTCATAAAATTCTCAACACATAATCAATTAACCCAAAGCTAAAAAAAAAAAGACTAATGAAGAAATTTGACATTAAATAATTAGTAATAATCTTAACAGAAGGAGGAAAACACAAAAGAATTACACAAACAATTTCATAAGAAGTAAGACGGACAAAATCAAAATGAGAAAATAATTTGATCTTTTAACAATATTGATACTAAAAATGTAGATTCAAAAAGTCATTCATGTGCATATCCAATCACAACAAAAAAGAGTGGAATTTAGTGGTATTAACCAGTGTTTCTTCATTAGATTATGAAGAGTGGATACTTTCATATCTGTGCAGAAATGGCCCATCAATTAAATATAGGCTATATGTTTTCTTTAGTGTTGACAACTTCATAAAATTCTCAACACACAATCAATTAACCCAAAGCTAAAAAAAAGACTAATTAAGAAATTTGACATTAAACAATTAGTAATAATCTTCATAGAAGGAGGAAAACACAAATTAATTACACAAACAATTTCATAAGAAGTATGACGGACAAAATCAAAATGAGAAAATAATTCGATCTTTTAACAACATTGATACTAACAATGTAGATTCAAAAAGTCGTTCATGTGCATATTCAATTACAACAAAAAAGAGTGGAATTTAATGATATTAACCATAGTTTCTTCGTTAGATTACGAAGAGGGCATACTTTCATATATGTGCAGAGATGTCCTATCAATTGAAATATAGGCTATATGTTTCTTTAGTTTTGACAACTTCATAAAATTCTCAACACTTAATCAATTAACCCAAAGCTAAAAAAAAGACTAATTCAGAAATTTGACATTAAATAATTAGTAATAATCTTCACAGAAGGAGGAAAACACAAAATAATTACACAAACAATTTCATAATAAGTATGAAAAACAAAATCAAAATGAGAAAATAATTTGATTTTTTCACAACATTGATACTAACAATGTAGATTCAAAAAGTCATTCATTTGCATATCCAATCACAGCAAAAAAGGGTGGAACTTAGTGATATTAACCATTGTTTCTTCATTAGATTATGAAGACAAATACTTTCATATCTGTGCTGAAATGGCCCATCATTGAAATATAGGCTATATGTTTTTTTAGTGTTGACAACTTCATAAAATTCTCAACACAAAATCAATTAACCCAAAGTTAAAAAAAAGACTAATTAAGAAATTTGACATTAAACAATTAGTAATAATCTTCATAGAAGGAGGAAAACACAAAATAATTACACAAACAATTTCATAAGAAGTATGACGGACAAAATCAAAATGAGAAAATAATTTGATCTTTTAACAATATTGATACTAAAAATGTAGATTCAAAAAGTCATTCATGTGCATATCCAATCACAACAAAAAAGAGTGGAATTTAGTGGTATTAACCATTGTTTCTTCATTAGATTATGAAGAGTGGATACTTTCATATCTGTGCAGAAATGGCCGATCATTGAAATATAGGCTATATGTTTTCTTTAGTGTTGACAACTTCATAAAATTCTCAACACACAATCAATTAACCCAAAGCTAAAAAAAAGACTAATTAAGAAATTTGACATTAAACAATTAGTAATAATCTTCATAGAAGGAGGAAAACACAAAATAATTACACAAACAATTTCATAAGAAGTATGACGGACAAAATCAAAATGAGAAAATAATTTGATCTTTTAACAACATTGATACTAACAATGTAGATTCAAAAAGTCGTTCATATGCATATTCAATTACAACAAAAAAGAGTGGAATTTAATGATATTAACCATAGTTTCTTCGTTAGATTACGAAGAGGGCATACTTTCGTATATATGCAGAGATGTCCTATCAATTGAAATATAGGCTATATGTTTCTTTAGTTTTGACAACTTCATAAAATTCTCAACACTTAATCAATTAACCCAAAGCTAAAAAAAAGACTAATTCAGAAATTTGACATTAAATAATTAGTAATAATCTTCACAGAAGGAGGAAAACACAAAATAATTACACAAACAATTTCATAAGAAGTATGACAAACAAAATCAAAATGAGAAAATAATTTGATTTTTTAACGACATTGATAGTAACAATGTAGATTCAAAAAGTCATTCATTTGCATATGCAATCACAACAAAAAAGAGTGGAACTTAGTGGTATTAATCATTGTTTCTTCATTAGATTATGAAGACAGATACTTTCATATATGTCCGAAAATGGCCCATCATTGAAATATAGGCTAATGTTTTTTTAGTGTTGACAACTTCATAAAATTCTCAACGCATAATCAATTAACCCAAAGTTAAAAAAAAGACTAATTAAGAAATTTGACATTAAACAATTAGTAATAATCTTCACAGAAGGAGGAAAACACAAAATAATTACACAAACAATTTCATAAGAACTATGACAGGCAAAATCAAAATGAGAAAATAATTTGGTTTTTTAACAATATTGATACTAACAATGTAGATTCAAAAAGTCATTCATGTGCATATTCAATCACAACAAAAAAGAGTGGAATTTAGTGCTATTAACCATTGTTTCTTCATTAAATTATGAAGAGAGGATACTTTCATATCTGTGCAGATATGGGCCATCAATGAAATATAGACTATATGTTTTTTTTAGTGTTGACAACTTCATAAAATTCTCAACACATAATCGAATAACCCAAAGCTAAAACAAGACTAATAAAGAAAATTGACGTTAAACAATTAGTAATAATCATCACAGAAGGAGGAAAACAAAAAATAATTACACAAACAATTTCATAAGAAGTATGACGGACAAAATCAGAATGAGAAAATAATTTGATTTTTTAACAACATGGATTATAACAATGTAGATTCAAAAAGTCGTTCATGTGCATATTCAATTACAACAAAAAAGAGTGGAATTTAGAGATATTAACTATAATTTCTTCATTAGATTATGAAGAGAGGATACTTTCATATCTGTGCAGAAATGGCCCACCATTGAAATATAGGCTATATGTTTTCCTTAGTAATGACAACTTCATAAAATTCTCAACACATAATCAATTAACCCAAAGCTAAAAAAAAAAGACTAATGAAGGAATTTGACATTAAATAATTAGTAATAATCTTAGCAGAAGGAGGAAAACACAAAAGAATTACACAAACAATTTCATAAGAAGTAAGACGGACAAAATCAAAATGAGAAAATAATTTGATCTTTTAACAATATTGATACTAAAAATGTAGATTCAAAAAGTCATTCATGTGCATATCCAATCACAACAAAAAAGAGTGGAATTTAGTGGTATTAACCAGTGTTTCTTCATTAGATTATGAAGAGTGGATACTTTCATATCTGTGCAGAAATGGCCCATCATTGAAATATAGGCTATATGTTTTCTTTAGTGTTGACAACTTCATAAAATTCTCAACACACAATCAATTAAGCCAAAGCTAAAAAAAAGACTAATTAAGAAATTTGACATTAAACAATTAGTAATAATCTTCATAGAAGGAGGAAAACACAAAATAATTACACAAACAATTTCATAAGAAGTATGACGGACAAAATCAAAATGAGAAAATAATTTGATCTTTTAACAACATTGATACTAACAATGTAGATTCAAAAAGTCGTTCATGTGCATATTCAATTACAACAAAAAAGAGTGGAATTTAATGATATTAACCATTGTTTCTTCATTAGATTATGAAGAGAGGATACTTTCATATATGTGCAGAGATGGCCCATCATTCAAATATAGGCTATATGTTTCTTTAGTTTTGACAACTTCATAAAATTCCCAACACTTAATCAATTAACCCAAAGCTAAAAAAAAGACTAATTCAGAAATTTGACATTAAATAATTAGTAATAATCTTCACAGAAGGAGGAAAACACAAAATAATTACACAAACAATTTCATAATAAGTATGAAAAACAATGTAGATTTTTTAACGACATTGATACTAACAATGTAGATTCAAAAAGTCATTCATTTGCATATCCAATCACAGCAAAAAAGAGTAGAACTTAGTGATATTAACCATTGTTTCTTCATTAGATTATGAAGACAAATACTTTCATATATGTCCAAAAATGGCCCATCATTGAAATATAGGCTATATGTTTTTTAAGTGTTGACAACTTCATAAAATTCTCAACACAAAATCAATTAACCCAAAGTTAAAAAAAAGACTAATTAAGAAATTTGACATTAAACAATTAGTAATAATCTTCATAGAAGGAGGAAAACACAAAATAATTACACAAACAATTTCATAAGAAGTATGACGGACAAAATCAAAATGAGAAAATAATTTGATCTTTTAACAATATTGATACTAAAAATGTAGATTCAAAAAGTCATTCATGTGCATATCCAATAACAACAAAAAAGAGTGGAATTTAGTGGTATTAACCATTGTTTCTTCATTAGATTGTGAAGAGTGGATACTTTCATATCTGTGCAGAAATGGCCCATCATTGAAATATAGGCTATATGTTTTCTTTAGTGTTGACAACTTCATAAAATTCTCAACACACAATCAATTAACCCAAAGCTAAAAAAAAACTAATTAAGAAATTTGACATTAAACAATTAGTAATAATCTTCATAGAAGGAGGAAAACACAAAATAATTACACAAACAATTTCATAAGAAGTATGACGGACAAATTCAAAATGAGAAAATAATTTTGATCTTTTAACAACATTGATACTAACAATGTAGATTCAAAAAGTCGTTCATGTGCATATTCAATTACAACAAAAAAGAGTTGAATTTAATGATATTAACCATAGTTTCTTCGTTAGATTACGAAGAGGGCATACTTTCATATATGTGCAGAGATGTCCTATCAATTGAAATATAGGCTATATGTTTCTTTAGTTTTGACAACTTCATAAAATTCTCAACACTTAACCAATTAACCCAAAGCTAAAAAAAAGACTAATAAAGAAAATTGACGTTAAACAATTAGTAATAATCATCACAGAAGGAGGAAAACAAAAAATAATTACACAAACAATTTCATAAGAAGTATGACGGACAAAATCAAAATGAGAAAATAATTTGATTTTTTAACAACATTGATTATAACAATGTAGATTCAAAAAGTCGTTCATGTGCATATTCAATTACAACAAAAAAGAGTGGAATTTAGAGATATTAACTATAATTTCTTCATTAAATTATGAAGAGAGGATACTTTCATATCTGTGCAGAAATGGCCTACCATTGAAATATAGGCTATATGTTTTCCTTAGTAATGACAACTTCATAAAATTCTCAACACATAATCAATTAACCCAAAGCTAAAAAAAAGACTAATGAAGAAATTTGACATTAAATAATTAGTAATAATCTTAACAGAAGGAGGAAAACACAAAAGAATTACACAAACATTTTCATAAGAAGTAAGACGGAAAAAATCAAAATGAGAAAATAATTTGATCTTTTAACAATATTGATACTAAAAATGTAGATTCAAAAAGTCATTCATGTGCATATCCAATCACAACAAAAAAGAGTGGAATTTAGTGGTATTAACCATTGTTTCTTCATTAGATTATGAAGAGTGGATACTTTCATATCTGTGCAGAAATGGCCCATCGTTGAAATATAGGCTATATATTTTCTTTAGTGTTGACAACTTCATAAAATTCTCAACACACAATCAATTAACCCAAAGCTAAAAAAAAGACTAATTAAGAAATTTGACATTAAACAATTAGTAATAATCTTCATAGAAGGAGGAAAACACAAAATAATTACACAAACAATTTCATAAGAAGTATGACGGACAAAATCAAAATGAGAAAATAATTTGATCTTTTAACAACATTGATACTAACAATGTAGATTAAAAAAGTCTTTCATGTGCATATTCAATTACAACAAAAAAGAGTGGAATTTAATGATATTAACCATAGTTTCTTCGTTAGATTACGAAGAGGGCATATTTTCATATATGTGCAGAGATGTCCTATCAATTGAAATATAGGCTATATGTTTCTTTAGTTTTGACAACTTCATAAAATTCTCAACACTTAATCAATTAACCCAAAGCTAAAAAAAGACTAATTCAGAAATTTGACATTAAATAATTAGTAATAATCTTCACAGAAGGAGGAAAACACAAAATAATTACACAAACAATTTCATAATAAGTATGAAAAACAAAATCAAATTGAGAAAATAATTTGATTTTTTAACGACATTGATACTAACAATGTAGATTCAAAAAGTCATTCATTTGCATATCCAATCACAGCAAAAAAGAGTGGAATTTGAGTGATATTAACCATAATTTCTTCGTTAGGTTATGAGGAGGGCATACTTTCATATATGTGCAGAGATGTCTTATCAATTGAAATATAGGCTATATGTTTTTTTAGTGGTGACAACTTCATAAAATTCTCAACACATAATCAATTACAAAGCTAAAAAAAAGACTAATTCAGAAATTGATTAGTGTTGACTAATTCAGAATTTTAGTGGATACTTTCATATCTGTGCAGAAATGGCCCATCGTTGAAATATAGGCTATATATTTTCTTTAGTGTTGACAACTTCATAAAATTCTCAACACACAATCAATTAACCCAAAGCTAAAAAAAAGACTAATTAAGAAATTTGACATTAAACAATTAGTAATAATCTTCATAGAAGGAGGAAAACACAAAATAATTACACAAACAATTTCATAAGAAGTACGACGGACAAAATCAAAATGAGAAAATAATTTGATCTTTTAACAACATTGATACTAAAAATGTAGATTCAAAAAGTCGTTCATGTGCATATTAAATTACAACAAAAAAGAGTGGAATTTAGTGATATTAACCATAGTTTCTTCGTTAGATTATGAGGAGGGGATACTTTTATATATGTGTAGAGATGGTTTATCAGTTGAAATATAGGCTATATGTTTTCTTTAGTGTTGACAACTTCATAAAGTTCTCAACACATAATCAATTAACCCAAAGCTAAAAAAAAGACTAATAAAGAAATTTGACATTAAACAATTAGTAATAATCTTCACAGAAGGAGGAAAACACAAAATAATTACACAAACAATTTCATAAGAAGTATGACGGACAAAATTAAAATGAGAAAATAATTTGATTTTTTAACAACATTGATACTAACAATGTAGATTCAAAAAGTCTTTCATGTGGATATTCAATTACAACAAAAAAGAGTGGAATTTAGTGATATTAACCATAGTTTCTTCGTTAGATTATGAAGAGGGCATACTTTCATATATGTGCAGAGATGTCTTATCAATTGAAATATAGGCTATATGTTTTTTTAGTGTTGACAACTTCATAAAATTCTCAACACATAATCAATTAAGCCAAAGCTAAAAAAAAGACTAATTCAGAAATTTGACATTAAACAATTAGTAATAATCTTCATAGAAGGAGGAAAACACAAAATAATTACACAAACAATTTCATAAGAAGTATGACGGACAAAATCAAAATGAGAAAATAATTTGATCTTTTAACAACATTGATACTAACAATGTAGATTCAAAAAGTCGTTCATGTGCATATTCAATTACAACAAAAAAGAGTGGAATTTAATGATATTAACCATAGTTTCTTCGTTAGATTACGAAGAGGGCATACTTTCATATATGTGCAGAGATGTCCTATCAATTGAAATATAGGCTATATGTTTCTTTAGTTTTGACAACTTCATAAAATTTCCAACACTTAATCAATTAACCCAAAGCTAAAAAAAAGACTAATTCAGAAATTTGACATTAAATAATTAGTAATAATCTTCACAGAAGGAGGAAAACACAAAATAATTACACAAACAATTTCATAATAAGTATGAAAAACAAAATCAAAATGAGAAAATAATTTGATTTTTTAACGACATTGATACTAACATTGTAGATTCAAAAAGTCATTCATTTGCATATCCAATCACAGCAAAAAAGAGTAGAACTTAGTGATATTAACCATTGTTTCTTCATTAGATTATGAAGACAAATACTTTCATATATGTCCAAAAATGGCCCATCATTGAAATATAGGCTATATGTTTTTTAAGTGTTGACAACTTCATAAAATTCTCAACACAAAATCAATTAACCCAAAGTTAAAAAAAAGACTAATTAAGAAATTTGACATTAAACAATTAGTAATAATCTTCATAGAAGGAGGAAAACACAAAATAATTACACAAACAATTTCATAAGAAGTATGACGGACAAAATCAAAATGAGAAAATAATTTGATCTTTTAACAATATTGATACTAAAAATGTAGATTCAAAAAGTCATTCATGTGCATATCCAATCACAACAAAAAAGAGTGGAATTTAGTGGTATTAACCATTGTTTCTTCATTAGATTGTGAAGAGTGGATACTTTCATATCTGTGCAGAAATGGCCCATCATTGAAATATAGGCTATATGTTTTCTTTAGTGTTGACAACTTCATAAAGTTCTCAACACATAATCAATTAACCCAAAGCTAAAAAAAAAACTAACTAAGAAATTTGACATTAAACAATTAGTAATAATCTTCACAGAAGAAGGAAAACACAAAATAATTACACAAACAATTTCATAAGAAGTATGACGGACAAAATTAAAATGAGAAAATAATTTGATTTTTTAACAACATTGATACTAACAATGTAGATTCAAAAAGTTGTTCATGTGCATATTCAATTACAACAAAAAAGAGTGGAATTTAGTGATATTAACCATAGTTTCTTCGTTAGATTATGAAGAGGGCATACTTTCATATATGTGTAGAGATGTCTTATCAATTGAAATATAGGCTATATGTTTTTGTAGTGTTGACAACTTCATAAAACTCTCAACACATAATCAATTAACCCAAAGCTAAAAAAAAGACTAATTCAGAAATTTGACATTAAACAATTAGTAATTATCTTCATAGAAGGAGGAAAACACAAAATAATTACACAAACAATTTCATAAGAAGAATGACGGACAAAATCAAAATGAGAAAATAATTTGATCTTTTAACAACATTGGTACTAACAATGTAGATTCAAAAAGTCGTTCATGTGCATATTCAATTATAACAAAAAAGAGTGGAATTTAGTGATATTAACCATAGTTTCTTCGTTAGATTATGAAGAGGGCATACTTTTTATATATGTGCAGAGATGTCTTATCAATTGAAATATAGGCTATATGTTTTTTTAGTGTTGACAACTTCATAAAATTCTCAACACATAATCAATTAACCCAAAGCTAAAAAAAAGACTAATTCAGAAATTTGACATTAAATAAATAGTAATAATCTTCACAGAAGGAGGAAAACACAAAATAATTACACAAACAATTTCATAAGAAGTATGACAAACAAAACCAAAATGAGAAAATAATTTTATTTTTTAACGACATTGATACTAACAATGTAGATTCAAAAAGTCATTCATTTGCATATGCAATCACAACAAAAAAGAGTGGAACTTAGTGGTATTAACCATTGTTTCTTCATTAGATTATGAAGACAAATACTTTCATATATGTCCAAAAATGGCCCATCATTGAAATATAGGCTATATGTTTCTTTAGTGTTGACAACTTCATAAAATTCTGAACACATATTCAATTTACCCAAAGCTAAAAAAAAGACTAATTTAGAAATTTGACATTAAATAATTAGTAACAATCTTCACAGAAGGAGGAAAACAAAAAATAATTACACAGACAATTTCATAATAAGTATGACAAACAAAATCAAAATGAGGAAATAATTTGATTTTTTAACGACATTGATACTATCAATGTAGATTCAAAAAGTCGTTCATGTGCATATCCAATCACAACAAAAAAGAGTGGAATTTAATGATATTAACCATAGTTTCTTCGTTAGATTACGAATAGGGCATACTTTCATATATGTGCAGAGATGTCCTATCAATTGAAATATAGGCTATATGTTTCTTTAGTTTTGACAACTTCATAAAATTTCCAACACTTAATCAATTAACCCAAAGCTAAAAAAAAGACTAATAAAGAAATTTGACATTAAACAATTAGTAATAATCTTCACAGAAGGAGCAAAACACAAATTATTTACACAAACAATTTCATAAGAAGTATGCAGACAAAATCCAACTGAGAAAATAATTTGATTGTTTAACAACATTGATACTAACAATGTAGATTCAAAAAGTCGTTCATGTGCATATTCAATTACAACAAAAAAGAGTGGAATTTAGTGATATTAACCATAGTTTCTTCGTTAGATTACTAAGAGGGCATAGTTTCATATATGTGCAGAGATGTCTTATCAATTGAAATATAGGCTATATGTTTTTTTAGTGTTGACAACTTCATAAAATTCTCAACACATAATCAATTAACCCAAAGCTAAAAAAAAGACTAATTCAGAAATTTGACATTAAATATATAGTAATAATCTTCACAGAAGGAGGAAAACACAAAATAATTACACAAACAATTTCATAAGAAGTATGACAAACAAAATCAAAATGAGAAAATAATTTTATTTTTTAACGACATCGATACTAACAATGTAGATTCAAAAAGTCATTCATTTGCATATGCAATCATAACAAAGAAGAGTGGAACTTAATGGTATTAACCATTGTTTCTTCATTAGATTATGAAGACAGATACTTTCATATATGTCCGAAAATGGCCCATGATTGAAATATAGGCTATATGTTTTTTTAGTGTTGACAACTTCATAAAATTCTCAACACATAATCAATTAACCCAAAGTTAAAAAAAAGACTAATTAAGAAATTTGACATTAAACAATTAGTAATAATATTCATAGAAGGAGGAAAACACAAAATAATTACACAAACAATTTCATAAGAAGTATGACAAACAAAATCAAAATGAGAAAATAATTTGATTTTTTAACAATACTGATACTAATAATGTAGATTCAAAAAGTCATTCATGTGCGCATATCCAATCACAACAAAAAAGAGTGGAATTTAGTGCTATTAACCATTGTTTCTTCATTAGATTATGTAGAGAGGATACTTTCATATCTGTGCAGAGATGGCCCATCATTGAAATATAGACTATATGTATTTTTTAGTGTTGACAACTTCATAAAATTCTCAACACATAATCAATTAACCCAAAGCTAAAAAAAAAGACTAATTAAGAAATTTGACATTAAATAATTAGTAATAATCTTAACAGAAGGAGGAAAACACAAAATAATTACATCAACAATGTCATAAGAAGTAAGATGGACAAAATCAAAATGAGAAACTAATTTGATTTTTAACAATATTGATACTAAAAATGTAGATTCAAAAAGTCATTCATGTGCATATCTAATCACAACAAAAAAGAGTGGAATTTAGTGGTATTAACCATTGTTTCTTCATTAGATTATGAAGAGTGGATACTTTCATATCTGTGCGGAAATGGCCCATCATTGAAATATAGGGCTATATGTTTTTTTTAGTGTTGACAACTTCATAAAATTCTCAACACATAATCAAATAACCCAAAGCTAAAAAAAAAGACTAATTAAGAAATTTCACATTAAACAATTAGTAATAATCTTCATAGAAGGAGGAAAACACAAAATAATTACACAAACAATTTCATAAGAAGTATGACAAACAAAATCAGAATGAGAAAATAATTTGATTTTTTAACGACATTGATACTAACAATGTAGATTCAAAAAGTCATTCATTTGCATATGCAATCACAACAAAAAAGAGTGCAACTTAGTGGTATTAACCATTGTTTCTTCATTAGATTATGAAGACAGATACTTTCATATATGTCCAAGAATGGCCCATCATTGAAATATAGGCTATATGTTTTTTTAGTGTTGACAACTTCATAAAATTCTCAACACATAATCAATTAACCCAAAGTTAAAAAAAAAAGACTAATTAAGAAATTTGACATTAAACAATTAGTAATAATCTTCACAGAAGGAGGAAAACACAAAATAATTACACAAACAATTTCATAATAAGTATGACAAACAAAATCAAAATGAGAAAATAATTCTATTTTTTAACGACATTGATACTAACAATGTAGATTCAAAAATCCGTTCATGTGCATATTCAATTACAACAAAAAAGAGTGGAATTTAGTGGTATTAACCATTGTTTCTTCATTAGATTATGAAGAGGGGATACTTTCATATATATGTGTAGAGATGGCTTATCAATTGAAATATGGGCTATATGTTTTTTTTAGTTTTGACAACGTCATAAAATTCTCAACACATAATCTATTAACCCAAAGCTAAAAAAAGACTAATTCAAAAATTTGACATTAAACAATTAGTAATAATCTTCACAGAAGGAGGAAAACACAAAATAATTACACAAACAATCTTATAAGAAGTATGATGGACAAAATCAAAATGTGAAAATAATTTATTTTTTAACAACATTGATACTAATGTAGATTCAAAAAGTCATTCATGTGCATATCCAATCACAACAGAAAAGAGTGGAATTTAGTGGTATTAATCGATGTTTGTTCATTAGATTATGAAGAGAAGATACTTTTATATTTGTGCAGAGATGGCCCATTATTGAAATATAGGCTATATGTTTTTTTTTGTTGACAACTTCATAAAATTCTCAACACATAATCAATTAACCCAAATCTAAAAAATAGACTAATTCAGAAATTTGAGATTAAACAATTAATAATAATCTTCACTGAAGGAGGAAACCACAAAATAAATAGAAAAACAATTTTATAAGAAGTATGACGAACAAAATCAAAATGAGAAAATAATTTGATTGTTTAACAACTTTGATACTAACAATGAAGATTCAAAAAGTCGTTCATGTGCATATTCAATTACAACAAAAAAGAGTGGAATTTAGTGATATTAACCATAGTTTCTTCGTTAGATTATGAACAGGGCATACTTTAATATATGTGCAGAGATGTCTTATCAATTGAAATATAGGCTATATGTTTCTTTATTGTTGACAACTTCATAAAATTCTCAACACATAATCAATTAACCCAAAGCTAAAAAAAAGACTAATTCAGAAATTTGACATTAAATAATTAGTAAAAAGCTTCACAGAAGGAGGAAAACACAAAATAATTACACAGACAATTTCATAATAAGTATGACAAACAAAATCAAAATGAGAAAATAATTTGATTTTTTAACGACATTGATACTAAAAATGTAGATTCAAAAAGTCATTCATGCGCATATCAAATTACAACAAAAAAGAGTGGAACTTAGAGGTATTAACCATTGTTTCTTCATTAGATTATGAAGATTGGATACTTTCATATCTGTGCGGAAATTGCCCATCATTGAAATATAGGCTATATGTTTTTTTTAGTGTTGACAACTTCATAAAATTCTCAACACATAATCAAATAACCAAAGCTAAAAAAAAGACCAATAAAGAAATTTGACATTAAACAATTAGTAATAATCTTCACAGAAGGAGGAAAACACAAAACAATTACACACACAATTTCATAAGAAGTATGACGGACAAAATCAAAATGAGAAAATAATTTGATTTTTAACAACATGGATACTAACAATGTACATTCAAAACGTCGTTCATTTGCATATTCAATTACAACAAAAAAGAGTGGAATTTAGTGTTATTAACCATTGTTTCTTCGTTAGATTATGAAGAGAGGATACTTTCATATCTGTGCAGAGATGACCTATGAATTGAAATATAGGCTATATGTTTTTTTAGTGTTGACAACTTCATAAAATTCTCAACACATAATCAATTAACCCAAAGCTAAAAAAAAGACTAATTCAGAAATTTGACATTAAATAATTAGTAATAATCTTCGCAGAAGGAGGAAAACACAAAATAATTACACAAACAATTTAATAAGAAGTATGACTAACAAAATCAAAATCAGAAAATAATTTGATTTTTTAACAACCTTGATACTAAAAATGTAGATTCAAAAAGTCATTCATTTGCATAACGAATCAAAGCAAAAAAGAGTGGAACGTAGTGGTATTAACCATTGTTTCTTCATTAGATTATGAAGACAGATACTTTCATATATGTCCAAAAATGGCCCATCATTGAAATATAGGCTATATGTTTTCTTTAGTGTTGACAACTTCATAAAATTCTCAACACATAATCATGTAACCCAAAGCTAAAAAAAAGACTAATTAAGAAATTTGACATTAAAAAATTAGTAATAATCTTCACCGAAGGACCAAAACACAAAATAATTACACAAACAATTTCATAAGAAGTATGACAAACAAAATCAAAATGAGAAAATAATTTGATTTTTTAACAATATTGATACTAATAATGTAGATTCAAAAAGTCATTCATGTGTATATCCAATCACAAGAAAAAAGAGTGGAATTTAGTGCTATTAACCATTGTTTCTTCATTAGATTATGAAGAGAGGATACATTCATATCTGTGCAGAGATGGCCCATCATTGAAATTTAGACTATACGTCTTTTTTAGTGTTGACAACTTCATAAAATTCTCAACACATAATCAAATAACCCAAAGCTAAAAAAAAAGACTAATTAAGAAATTTGACATTAAACAATTAGTAATAATCTTCACAGAAGGAGGAAAACACAAAATAATTACACAAACAATTTCATAAGAAGTATGACGGACAAAATCAAAATGAGAAAATAATTTGATTTTTAACAACATGGATACTAACAATGTAGATTCAAAAAGTTGTTCATGTGCATATTCAATTACAACAAAAAAGAGTGGAATTTAGTGATATTAACCATAGTTTCTTCGTTAGATTATGAAAAGGGCATACTTTCATATATGTGCAGAGATGTCTTATCAATTGAAATATAGGCTATATGTTTCTTTAGTGTTGACAACTTCATAAAACTCTGAACACATAATCAATTAACCCAAAGCTAAAAAAAAAAACTAATTCAGATATTTGTCATTAAATAATTAGTAATAATCTTCACAGAAGGAGGAAAACACAAAATAATTACACAAACAGTTTCATAATAAGTATGAAAAACAAAATCAAAATGAGAAAATAATTTGATTTTTTAACGACATTGATACTAACAATGTATATTCAAAAAGTCATTCATTTGCATATCCAATCACAACAAAAAAGAGTGGAACTTAGTGGTATTAACCATTGTTTCTTCATTAGATTATGAAGACAGATACTTTCATATATGTCCAAAAATGGGCCATCATTGAAATATAGGCTATATGTTTTTTTAGTGTTGACAACTTCATAAAATTCTCAACACATAATCAATTAACCCAAAGTTAAAAAAAAAGACTAATTGATGAAGGATTGACCCCAACCAAGGATGAAGGCACATGCTTAAGAAGACTAAGCATGTTTAGAAAGGAAGTTCATTAATCCTTCATCCCTTTCATTTGTGTTTGTTATTTTTGATTCCCTAAGTTGACTTAGTTGAATCAACTTTAGTTGACTTGTTGACCTTTGACTAGGTTTGACTTGTTGACTATAGTTAACTTGACTTAAGCCAACATGCTAATCTATGTTTATTTGCTTTGTAGGTTAATTAGGAGTAAGAAAGCAATGCTAGGTGGCGCATGGTGATTGGGGAGCATAAATGATGTGGAGGAGAGAGTAAAGCAAAGGCATAAAGCATAAAGTAAAAGGCATAAAACAAGTGTACCTATGTACCTTTGGTCTCCTTTGTTTTTTGCACACTTTGGCCACATTTTGGAGACATATGAGACACATTCTTTGTCTCCTTTTGTGCTAGAACGAAATTAGCCTTGCACACACCATAGTTAGCTCTTTTGTCTCTCATTTTTTGTAACCTTATTTGACCTAGTTTCTAGAAGCTAGGGTTAGGTTTTTGTAGAGACATCCCTAGGTATCTTTTATTTGCTTAGAGGCCCCTAAACTCTTCTATATAAGGGGTGCTCCTAGACATGTAAAAGGGTTGAACATTTTGAAGTAAAAACACTCTTGTGTCTCAACCATTTGTGAGAGTTTCCTCCCTTGGGAGTGAATACTTTTAAGCCTTATCTTGCATAGCAAGTGGCGGCACACATCCACTCATCTTCAAGGTTGCCATGGCTTCTAGCCTAGCCTTGTAGTGGCGTGCTTCTCACATTTTTACCATTTCTTTCCTTTCCATTTTATGGTTTCTTCTTCCTTTAATTGTTCTTTGTTTTCTATGATTTATGTGATTTCCATTTCCTTTTCCTTTTGAATCAATCCATCATCTTCTTCTCTTGAGCTTTGTGAAAGGAACCTTCACATCTAGATAGCTTGCTATCTTAATGTCCAGTGGGGATTTCACTTAGCTTTCTTAATCAACTCTCACCATATTCAATAATCTTAAAAAGGAACAAGATAATCCTTCATCATTTGGTATCTAGAGCCTAGGTTATCTTGAATATGGTGTTTTTCATGTGCTAATCTTGTCTTGTTGTAGCTATCTTTGTATGGTTCAAATCCACTTCCATTGCACACAAAAATAATGCTTGCAGAAACTGTTCACGATTTTAAAAGATTAAACTGCACCTGCTCAGTGATCCAAAAATTACGTTCTTGATGTCAAAAGAAAGCTCTGTTAGTCTAGTTTCTAAAAAAAAAGAACCAATGCATTTGGAGTTCTGTGGAGAGAGTTATGATCAAATGAGTGAGCAAAGGTCAGAGCTGCCGAGAATACGAAAAACAACGTTTTCAGGTTATGTTGTGGCAATTTTGGCTTCGGTTTTGTGACTCTTTTGCTCCTAAATGTGGTTGGATAACATGTCTCAAATCCATGAGTTTAAATGCATGATAGCTACATGTTTGTGTCTTTGTGTATGTCATGTTGAGTCTTTAAATGTGTCTAACTTTTGCTTGAGTCATATGTCATATGCTTCTTTGAGTTTTCTTATTCTTGTTTCTAAGTATTTGAGCTATTGCATGAGATATATGCCTTTTGTTGTAGCATGCTCCTTGAAATCGATTTTGACCTAATTTTTAAGGAACTAAGTGTTCAAGACACCCTAAAATATCCTTCTCATCATCTTAAGTACCTAGTTTTGAAAAGAAAAATTATTTTCATGACCAAAAACAGTTTGGTCGAGAGCTAATGTGTTGCTTGGTGAATCCATTTGGCCATTTTTACTAGGTGTTATGCTACCAAATTTTATACTTGGATTTTGGGTGATATTGGCAAATTAGTTCCATGCTTTAACTTGGTTATGATCTTTCTTGGTGTATGCATAATTTGAGGTATAATCTTGGCTTGTTCAAATGCTTTCCATAGAGTCTTTAAAAGTGTTTTTCATTGCTTTAGTCTTGTTCAAGTTTTGTCTTTAAAACAAAATTTCCTTAGAAGTTAAACTTTCTTGTTTTTGTGCTTTTCTTGCTTGTTACTAGGTGTTCTTTGTTTTGTTTTAGTAGTTTTCTTTTCTTGAAACTCTTGGGGTGTTGTGGCCGAATCACTTGTCTTGCATTTGAAAGGTTTTGAACAAGTTTTTAAAAGTGTTTGCTTCACTCCTTTGGTGGATTTTGAGTGCTAGCCTTGCCTTGTTACTTTGGGAGAGTGATCTAAACACTTGGGTTACATTTTGGGTTGGATTTGGTCTCGGTTTTCATGTTGTCTAACCTCTAATCCATTTATTTTGTCTCGAATTTGAGTGTTTTTGTTGTAGGAATCATGGCAAGTTCATCAAATACACCTACACCAAACAAAAACAATACATTGATGAGATTGCTTCGGGATTTGGAGTTGTCTAGGAAGGAGGCCTTTGAACAATTGAGAAAAGACAAGGAGCAAAGTGACCTAAGAATCCAAGAGCACATTCAAAGGCTTGAAGCTAAAGAGCAAGAAAGAGAGGCTAGGAAAAGAGAGCATTCTAGGCGCAACCCATCACAAGAGAAGCAAACTCCAAAGATTCCTAAGTTCTATGGAGGAAGTGATCCCAAAATCTTCCTTGATTGGGAAGCTAAAGTTGATCAAATTTTCAATGAAAATCATGTAAAGGATCAAGCACAAGTTGATCTAGTAGTTTTAGGATTTTTGGAGTATGCCAATACTTGGTGGCATAAAGTTTGTAAGAATTATGACCAAGGGCCACCCGCGGCTTCTTGGATGGACATTAAAACTCTTATGCGCGCTAGATTTGTTCCTCCCTCCTATAGGAAGGAACTTCTTTTGAAGCTCCAAAGGCTTCACCAAGGTTCTATGAGTGTGAGTGAGTACTTTAAAGAATTAGAGTCTCAAATGCATAGGGTTGAAATAAAAGAAACTAACAAAGAGAAAATAAAAAGATTTGTGAGTGGTCTTAGGAGAGACATAAAAGACCAAGTAGAGTTGTATGAGTACTCCACTCTTGAAAATGTTTTCACACTTGCCCTTGAGATTGAAATTCAATTGAAAAGAAAAAGAAGGGCAAAGAAGAGTTACTCACCCAACCACTACTTTAGTCACTCATGGAAGGGAAAGGATAAAAAGAAACATGATAAGTTCCCTTCTAACTCTCATCAAGAACCACCAAGTAAAAGTAAGTCACCAAGTGATCACATTCACCATTCCACTTCTCAAAGATCAAATTCCATTAAATGTTTTAAATGTTTGGGTTATAATCACATTGCTTTAAATTTCCCAACCAAAAGGACCATGATCTTAAAGAAGAGTAATGATGTTGAAAGTGAACACTCATCTCCCTATTCTCTTTCAAAAGAATCTTCTTCCACTAGTAAAACTAAATTTTTTGAGAAAGACCCTATGTTATTAAGGCGCATGATAGGTCAAGATCAAAGTGAGCTTGAGCCAACTCAAAGAGAAAACATTTTTCAATCTAGATGCAAAATTAACAAATGGGTTTGCTCTCTAATTATTGATGGAGGAAGTAGTACCAATGTAGCTAGCACAAGGTTGGTGGAAAAGCTTAGCTTAGAGACCATTCCTCATGCTAAGCCCTACAAGCTTGCTTGGATAAGTAAAGAGGGAGAAATAGATGTCAATAAACAAGTCCTAATTAACTTCTCTATAGGAAGCTACAAAGATGAGGTACTATGTGATGTTGTTCCCATGGAAGTCACACATATCTTACTAGGTAGGCCATGGAAATTTGATAAACAAACTTTACATGATGGCCATACCAACCAATACATTTTTTTCAAAAATGGGAAAAAGACAACTTTACTACCTTTATCACCTCAAGAAGTTAATAAGGATAGAAATATAATAAGAAAAGATAAGGAAGAAAAAGAAAAGGGGCAAGCTTTCACTAAGGTGTTACTTGCCTACAAAAAAATTCTTCCAAAGCAAGATATGCATCACCCTTCCTTCTCTTCCCAAGCCAAAAAGGAAGGCCCAAAGCACAAGCAAGAGAGGAAGAGTAGTCTAGAAAATAAAGATGGCCTAACCAAAGCTAAGGGTAATATCCTTAGAAAGGATGGAACAAGAGCTCAAAAAAAGGGAGGCGCAAATCCTCCCCCAAATCAAGTCAAGCTCCATCTACAAAGGCTTAAAGAATTTGTGGTCAAATTCTCTCCAAGAAGGGGAGGATGATGAAGGATTGACCCCAACCAAGGATGAAGGCACATGCTTAAGAAGACTAAGCATGTTTAGAAAGGAAGTTCATTAATCCTTCATCCCTTTCATTTGTGTTTGTTATTTTTGATTCCCTAAGTTGACTTACTTGAATCAACTTTACTTGACTTGTTGACCTTTGACTAGGTTTGACTTCTTGACTATAGTTGACTTGACTTAAGCCAACATGCTAATCTATGTTTATTTGCTTTGTAGGTTAATTAGGAGTAAGAAAGCAATGCTAGGTGGCGCATGGTGATTGGGGAGCATAAATGATGTGGAGGAGAGAGTAAAGCAAAGGCATAAAGCATAAAGTAAAAGGCATAAAACAAGTGTACCTATGTACCTTTGGTCTCCTTTGTTTTTTGCACACTTTGGCCACATTTTGGAGACATATGAGACACATTCTTTGTCTCCTTTTGTGCTAGAACGAAATTAGCCTTGCACACACCATAGTTAGCTCTTTTGTCTCTCATTTTTTGTAACCTTATTTGACCTAGTTTCTAGAAGCTAGGGTTAGGTTTTTGTAGAGACATCCCTAGGTATCTTTTATTTGCTTAGAGGCCCCTAAACTCTTCTATATAAGGGGTGCTCCTAGACATGTAAAAGGGTTGAACATTTTGAAGTAAAAACACTCTTG
The DNA here is from genome assembly GCF_037176805.1 of Vigna unguiculata. Lineage (NCBI taxonomy): Eukaryota > Viridiplantae > Streptophyta > Magnoliopsida > Fabales > Fabaceae > Vigna > Vigna unguiculata. Next base: position 26,180,585 of record NC_140801.1, read on the forward strand.
TGTCTCAACCATTTGTGAGAGTTTCCTCCCTTGGGAGTGAATACTTTTAAGCCTTATCTTGCATAGCAAGTGGCGGCACACATCCACTCATCTTCAAGGTTGCCATGGCTTCTAGCCTAGCCTTGTAGTTGCGTGCTTCTCACATTTTTACCATTTCTTTCCTTTCCATTTTATGGTTTCTTCTTCCTTTAATTGTTCTTTGTTTTCTATGATTTATGTGCTTTCCATTTCCTTTTCCTTTTGAATCAATCCATCATCTTCTTCTCTTGAGCTTTGTGAAAGGAACCTTCACATCTAGATAGCTTGCTATCTTAATGTCCAGTGGGGATTTCACTTAGCTTTCTTAATCAACTCTCACCATATTCAATAATCTTAAAAAGGAACAAGATAATCCTTCATCACTAATTAAGAAATTTGACATTAAACAATTAGTAATAATCTTCATAGAAGGAGGAAAACACAAAATAATTACACAAACATTTTCATAAGAAAAATGACGGACAAAATCAAAATGAGAAAATAATTTGATCTTTTAACAACATTGATACTAACAATGTAGATTCAAAAATTCGTTCATGTGCATATTCAATTACAACAAAAAAGAGTGGAATTTAGTGGTATTAACCATTGTTTCTTCATTAGATTATGAAGAGGGGATACTTTCATATATGTGTAGAGATGGCTTATCAATTGAAATATGGGCTATATGTTTTTTTTAGTGTTGACAACTTCATAAAATTCTCAACACATAATCAATTAACCCAAAGCTAAAAAAACACTAATTCAAAAATTTGACATTAAACAATTAGTAATAATCTTCACAGAAGGAGGAAAACACAAAATAATTACACAAAGAATCTTATAAGAAGTACGATGGACAAAATCAAAATGAGAAAATAATTTGATTTTTTAACAATATTGATACTAATAATGTAGATTCAAAAAGTCATTCATGTGTATATCCAATCACAAGAAAAAAGAGTGGAATTTAGTGCTATTAACCATTGTTTCTTCATTAGATTATGAAGAGAGGATACATTCATATCTGTGCAGAGATGGCCCATCATTGAAATATAGACTATATGTCTTTTTTATTGTTGCCAACTTCATAAAATTCTCAACACATAATCAAAAAACCCAAAGCTAAAAAAAAGACTAATAAAGAAATTTGACATTAAACAATTAGTAATAATCTTCACAAAAGGAGGAAAACACAAAATAATTACACAAACAATTTCATAAGAAGTATGACGGACAAAATCAAAATGAGAAAATAATTTGATTTTTTAACAATATTGATACTAATAATGTAGATTCAAAAAGTCATTCATGTGTATATCCAATCACAAGAAAAAAGAGTGGAATTTAGTGCTATGAACCATTGTTTCTTCATTAGATTATGAAGAGAGGATACATTCATATCTGTGCAGAGATGGCCCATCATTGAAATATAGACTATATGTCTTTTTTATTGTTGCCAACTTCATAAAATTCTCAACACATAATCAAATAACCCAAAGCTAAAAAAAAGACTAATAAAGAAATTTGACATTAAACAATTAGTAATAATCTTCACAAAAGGAGGAAAACACAAAATAATTACACAAACAATTTCATAAGAAGTATGACGGACAAAATCAAAATGAGAAAATAATTTGATTTTTAACAACATGGATACTAACAATGTAGATTCAAAAAGTCGTTCATGTGTATATCCAATCACAAGAAAAAAGAGTGGAATTTAGTGCTATTAACCATTGTTTCTTCATTAGATTATGAAGAGAGGATACATTCATATCTGTGCAGAGATGGCCCATCATTGAAATATAGACTATATGTCTTTTTTATTGTTGCCAACTTCATAAAATTCTCAACACATAATCAAATAACCCAAAGCTAAAAAAAAGACTAATAAAGAAATTTGACATTAAACAATTAGTAATAATCTTCACAAAAGGAGGAAAACACAAAATAATTACACAAACAATTTCATAAGAAGTATGACGGACAAAATCAAAATGAGAAAATAATTTGATTTTTAACAACATGGATACTAACAATGTAGATTCAAAAAGTCCTTCATGTGCATATTCAATTACAACAAAAAAGAGTGGAATTTAGTGATATTAACCATATTTTCTTTGTTAGATTATGAAGAGGGCATACTTTCATATATGTGCAGAGATGTCTTATCAATTGAAATATAGGCTATATGTTTCTTTAGTGTTGACAACTTCATAAAATTCTCAACACATAATCAATTAACCCAAAGCTAAAAAAAAGACTAATTCAGAAATTTGACATTAAATAATTAGTAATAATCTTCACAGAATGAGGAAAACAAAAAATAATTACACAGACAATTTCATAATAAGTATGACAAACAAAATCAAAATGAGGAAATAATTTGATTTTTTAACGACATTGATACTATCAATGTAGATTCAAAAAGTCGTTCATGTGCATATCCAATCACAACAAAAAAGAGTGGAATTTAGTGTTGTTAACCATTGTTTCTTCATTAGATTATGAAGAGGGGATACTTTCATATATGTGTAGAGATAGCTTATCAATTGAAATATGGGCTATATGTTTTTTTTAGTGTTGACAACTTCATAAAATTATCAACACATAATCAATTAACCCAAAGCTAAAAAAACACTAATTCAAAAATTTGACATTAAACAATTAGTAATAATCTTCACAGAAGGAGGAAAACACAAAATAATTACACAAAGAATCTTATAAGAAGTATGATGGACAAAATCAAAATGAGAAAATAATTTGATTTTTTGACAATATTGATACTAGTAATGTAGATTCAAAAATTCATTCATGTGTGTATCCAATCACAAGAAAAAAGAGTGGAATTTAGTGCTATTAACCATTGTTTCTTCATTAGATTATCAAGAGAGGATACATTCATATCTGTGCAGAGATGGCCCATCATTGAAATATAGACTATATGTTTTTTTTAGTGTTGACAACTTCATAAAATTCTCAACACATAATCAAAAAACCCAAAGCTAAAAAAAGGACTAATAAAGAAATTTGACATTAAACAATTAGTAATAATCTTCACAAAAGGAGGAAAACACAAAATAATTACACAAACAATTTCATAAGAAGTATGACGGACAAAATCAAAATGAGAAAATAATTTGATTTTTTAACAATATTGATACTAATAATGTAGATTCAAAAAGTCATTCATGTGTATATCCAATCACAAGAAAAAAGAGTGGAATTTAGTGCTATTAACCATTGTTTCTTCATTAGATTATGAAGAGAGGATACATTCATATCTGTGCAGAGATGGCCCATCATTGAAATATAGACTATATGTCTTTTTTATTGTTGCCAACTTCATAAAATTCTCAACATATAATCAAATAACCCAAAGCTAAAAAAAAGACTAATAAAGAAATTTGACATTAAACAATTAGTAATACTCTTCACAAAAGGAGGAAAACACAAAATAATTACACAAACAATTTCATAAGAAGTATGACGGACAAAATCAAAATGAGAAAATAATTTGATTTTTAACAACATGGATACTAACAATGTAGATTCAAAAAGTCCTTCATGTGCATATTCAATTACAACAACAAAGAGTGGAATTTAGTGGTATTAACCATTGTTTCTTTGTTAGATTATGAAGAGGGCATACTTTCATATATGTGTAGAGATGCCTTATCAATTGAAATATAGGCTATATGTTTCTTTAGTGTTGACAACTTCATAAAATTCTCAACACATAATCAAATAACCCAAAGCTAAAAAAACACTAATTCAAAAATTTGACATTAAATAATTAGTAATAATCTTCACAGAAGGAGGAAAACAAAAAATAATTACACAGACAATTTCATAATAAGTATGACAAATAATTAGTAATAATCTTCACAGAAGGAGGAAAACAAAAAATAATTACACAGACAATTTCATAATAAGTATGACAAACAAAATCAAAATGAGGAAATAATTTGATTTTTTAACGACATTGATACTATCAATGTAGATTCAAAAAGTCGTTCATGTGCATATGCAATCACAACAAAAAAGAGTGGAATTTAGTGCTGTTAAACATTGTTTCTTCATTAGATTATGAAGAGAGGATACTTTCATATATGTGCAGAGATGGCCCATCATTCAAATATAGACTATATGTCTTTTTTAGTGTTGACAACTTCATAAAATTCTCAACACATAATCAATTAACCCAAAGCTAAAAAAAGACTAATTAAGAAATTTGGCATTAAAAAATTAGTAATAATCTTAACAGAAAGAGGAAAACACAAAATAATTACACAAACAATTTCATAAGAAGTAAGACGGACAAAATCAAAATGAGAAAATAATTTGATCTTTTAACAATATTGATACTAAAAATGTAGATTCAAAAAGTCATTCACGTGCATATCCAATCACAACAAAAAAGAGTGGAATTTAGTGGTATTAACCATTGTTTCTTCATTAGATTATGAAGAGTGGATACTTTCATATCTATGCGGAAATGGCCCATCATTGAAATATAGGCTATATGTTTTTTTAGTGTTGACAACTTCATAAAATTCTCAACACATAATCAAATAACCCAAAGGTAAAAAAAAGACTAATAAAGAAAATTGACATTAAACAGTTAGTAATAATCTTCACAGAAGGAGGAAAACACAAAATAATTACACAAACAATTTCATAAGAAGTATGACGGACAAAATCAAAATGAGAAAATAATTTGATTTTTAACAACATGGATACTAACAATGTAGATTCAAAAAGTTGTTCATGTGCATATTCAATTACAACAAAAAAGAGTGGAATTTAGTGATATTAACCATAGTTTCTTCGTTAGATTATGAAAAGGGCATACTTTCATATATGTGCAGAGATGTCTTATGAATTGAAATATAGGCTATATGTTTCTTTAGTGTTGACAACTTCATAAAATTCTGAACACATAATCAATTAACCCAAAGCTAAAAAAAAAACTAATTCAGATATTTGTCATTAAATAATTAGTAATAATCTTCACAGAAGGAGGAAAACACAAAATAATTACACAAACAGTTTCATAATAAGTATGACAGACAAAATCAAAATGAGAAAATAATTTGATTTTTTAACGACAATTATACGAACAATGTATATTCAAAAAGTCATTCATTTGCATATCCAATCACAACAAAAAAGAGTGGAACTTAGTGGTATTAACCATTGTTTCTTCATTAGATTATGAAGACAGATACTTTCATATATGTCAAAAAATGGGCCATCATTGAAATATAGGCTATATGTTTTTTTAGTGTTGACAACTTCATAAAATTCTCAACACATAATCAATTAACCCAAAGTTAAAAAAAAAAGACTAATTAAGAAATTTGACATTAAACAATTAGTAATAATCTTCATAGAAGGAGGAAAACACAAAATAATTACACAAACATTTTCATAAGAAAAATGACGGACAAAATCAAAATGAGAAAATAATTTGATCTTTTAACAACATTGATACTAACAATGTAGATTCAAAAATTCGTTCATGTGCATATTCAATTACAACAAAAAAGAGTGGAATTTAGTGGTATTAACCATTGTTTCTTCATTAGATTATGAAGAGGGGATACTTTCATATATGTGTAGAGATGGCTTATCAATTGAAATATGGGCTATATGTTTTTTTTAGTGTTGACAACTTCATAAAATTCTCAACACATAATCAATTAACCCAAAGCTAAAAAAACACTAATTCAAAAATTTGACATTAAACAATTAGTAATAATCTTCACAGAAGGAGGAAAACACAAAATAATTACACAAAGAATCTTATAAGAAGTATGATGGACAAAATCAAAATGAGAAAATAATTTGATTTTTTAACAATATTGATACTAATAATGTAGATTCAAAAAGTCATTCATGTGTATATCCAATCACAAGAAAAAAGAGTGGAATTTAGTGCTATTAACCATTGTTTCTTCATTAGATTATGAAGAGAGGATACATTCATATCTGTGCAGAGATGGCCCATCATTGAAATATAGACTATATGTCTTTTTTATTGTTGCCAACTTCATAAAATTCTCAACACATAATCAAAAAACCCAAAGCTAAAACAAAGACTAATAAAGAAATTTGACATTAAACAATTAGTAATAATCTTCACAAAAGGAGGAAAACACAAAATAATTACACAAACAATTTCATAAGAAGTATGACGGACAAAATCAAAATGAGAAAATAATTTGATTTTTTAACAATATTGATACTAATAATGTAGATTCAAAAAGTCATTGATGTGTATATCCAATCACAAGAAAAAAGAGTGGAATTTAGTGCTATTAACCATTGTTTCTTCATTAGATTATGAAGAGAGGATACATTCATATCTGTGCAGAGATGGCCCATCATTGAAATATAGACTATATGTATTTTTTATTGTTGCCAACTTCATAAAATTCTCAACACATAATCAAATAACCCAAAGCTAAGAAAAGGACTAATAAAGAAATTTGACATTAAACAATTAGTAATAATCTTCACAAAAGGAGGAAAACACAAAATAATTACACAAACAATTTCATAAGAAGTATGACGGACAAAATCAAAATGAGAAAATAATTTGATTATTAACAACATGGATACTAACAATGTAGATTCAAAAAGTCCTTCATGTGCATATTCAATTACAACAAAAAAGAGTGGAATTTAGTGATATTAACCATATTTTCTTTGTTATATTATGAAGAGGGCATACTTTCATATATGTGCAGATATGTCTTATCAATTGAAATATAGGCTATATTTTTCTTTAGTATTGACAACTTCATTAAATTCTCAACACATAATAAGTTAACCCAAAGCTAAAAAAAAGACTAATTCAGAAATTTGACATTAAATAATTAGTAATAATCTTCACAGAAGGAGGAAAACAAAAAATAATTACACAGACAATTTCATAATAAGTATGACAAACAAAATCAAAATGAGGAAATAATTTGATTTTTAAACGACATTGATACTATCAATGTAGATTCAAAAAGTCGTTCATGTGCATATCCAATCACAACAAAAAAGAGTGGAATTTAGTGCTGTTAACCGTTGTTTCTTCATTAGATTATGAAGAGAGGATACTTTCATATATGTGCAGAGATGGCCCATCATTCAAATATAGACTATATGTCTTTTTTAATGTTGACAACTTCATAAAATTCTCAACACATAATCAATTAACCCAAAGCTAAAAAAAGACTAATTAAGAAATTTGGCATTAAAAAATTAGTAATAATCTTAACAGAAAGAGGAAAACACAAAATAATTACACAAACAATTTCATAAGAAGTAAGACGGACAAAATCAAAATGAGAAAATAATTTGATCTTTTAACAATATTGATACTAAAAATGTAGATTCAAAAAGTCATTCACGTGCATATCCAATCACAACAAAAAAGAGTGGAATTTAGTGGTATTAACCATTGTTTCTTCAATGGATTATGAAGAGTGGATACTTTCATATCTGTGCGGAAATGGCCCATCATTGAAATATAGGCTATATGTTTTTTTTAGTGTTGACAACTTCATAAAATTCTCAACACATAATTAAATAACCCAAAGCTAAAAAAAAGACTAATAAAGAAAATTGACATTAAACAGTTAGTAATAATCTTCACAGAAGGAGGAAAACACAAAATAATTACACAAACAATTTCATAAGAAGTATGACGGACAAAATCAAAATGAGAAAATAATTTGATTTTTAACAACATGGATACTAACGATGTAGATTCAAAAAGTTGTTCATGTGCATATTCAATTACAACAAAAAAGAGTGGAATTTAGTGATATTAACCATAGTTTCTTCGTTAGATTATGAAGAGGGCATACTTTCATATATGTGCAGAGATGTCTTATCAATTGAAATATAGGCTATATGTTTCTTTAGTGTTGACAACTTCATAAAATTCTGAACACATAATCAATTAACCCAAATCTAAAAAAAAAAACTAATTCAGATATTTGTCATTAAATAATTAGTAATAATCTTCACAGAAGGAGGAAAACACAAAATAATTACACAAACAGTTTCATAATAAGCATGACAGACAAAATCAAAATGAGAAAATAATTTGATTTTTTAACGACATTGATACTAACAATGTATATTCAAAAAGTCATTCATTTGCATATCCAATCACAACAAAAAAGAGTGGAACTTAGTGGTATTAACCATTGTTTCTTCATTAGATTATGAAGACAGATACTTTCGTATATGTCCAAAAATGGGCCATCATTGAAATATAGGCTATATGTTTTTTTAGTGTTGACAACTTCATAAAATTCTCAACACATAATCAATTAACCCAAAGTTAAAAAAAAAAGACTAATTAAGAAATTTGACATTAAACAATTAGTAATAATCTTCATAGAAGGAGGAAAACACAAAATAATTACACAAACATTTTCATAAGAAAAATGACGGACAAAATCAAAATGAGAAAATAATTTGATCTTTTAACAACATTGATACTAACAATGTAGATTCAAAAATTCGTTCATGTGCATATTAAATTACAACAAAAAAGAGTGGAATTTAGTGGTATTAACCATTGTTTCTTCATTAGATTATGAAAAGGGGATACTTTCATATATGTGTAGAGATGGCTTATCAATTGAAATATGGGCTATTTGTTTTTTTTAGTGTTGACAACTTCATAAAATTCTCAACACATAATCAATTAACCCAAAGCTAAAAACACACTAATTCAAAAATTTGACATTAAACAATTAGTAATAATCTTCACAGAAGGAGGAAAACACAAAATAATTACACAAACAATTTCATAAGAAGTATGACGGACAAAATCAAAATGAGAAAATAATTTGATTTTTAACAACATGGATACTAACGATGTAGATTCAAAAAGTTGTTCATGTGCATATTCAATTACAACAAAAAAGAGTGGAATTTAGTGATATTAACCATAGTTTCTTCGTTAGATTATGAAGAGGGCATACTTTCATATATGTGCAGAGATGTCTTATCAATTGAAATATAGGCTATATGTTTCTTTAGTGTTGACAACTTCATAAAATTCTGAACACATAATCAATTAACCCAAAGCTAAAAAAAAAAACTAATTCAGATATTTGTCATTAAATAATTAGTAATAATCTTCACAGAAGGAGGAAAACACAAAATAATTACACAAACAGTTTCATAATAAGCATGACAGACAAAATCAAAATGAGAAAATAATTTGATTTTTTAACGACATTGATACTAACAATGTATATTCAAAAAGTCATTCATTTGCATATCCAATCACAACAAAAAAGAGTGGAACTTAGTGGTATTAACCATTGTTTCTTCATTAGATTATGAAGACAGATACTTTCGTATATGTCCAAAAATGGGCCATCATTGAAATATAGGCTATATGTTTTTTTAGTGTTGACAACTTCATAAAATTCTCAACACATAATCAATTAACCCAAAGTTAAAAAAAAAAGACTAATTAAGAAATTTGACATTAAACAATTAGTAATAATCTTCATAGAAGGAGGAAAACACAAAATAATTACACAAACATTTTCATAAGAAAAATGACGGACAAAATCAAAATGAGAAAATAATTTGATCTTTTAACAACATTGATACTAACAATGTAGATTCAAAAATTCGTTCATGTGCATATTAAATTACAACAAAAAAGAGTGGAATTTAGTGGTATTAACCATTGTTTCTTCATTAGATTATGAAAAGGGGATACTTTCATATATGTGTAGAGATGGCTTATCAATTGAAATATGGGCTATTTGTTTTTTTTAGTGTTGACAACTTCATAAAATTCTCAACACATAATCAATTAACCCAAAGCTAAAAACACACTAATTCAAAAATTTGACATTAAACAATTAGTAATAATCTTCACAGAAGGAGGAAAACACAAAATAATTACACAAAGAATCTTATAAGAAGTATGATGGACAAAATCAAAATGAGACAATAATTTATTTTTTAACAACATTGATACTAACAAAGTAGATTCAAAAAGTCATTCATGTGCATATCCAATCAAAACAGAAAAGAGTGGAATTTAGTGGTATTAACCATTGTTTCTTCATTAGATTATGAAGAGAGGATACTTTCATATCTGTGCAAAGATGGTCCATCATTGAAATATAGGCTATATGTTTTTTTTAGTGTTGACAACTTCATAAAATTCTCAACACATAATCAATTAACCCAAAGCTAAAAAAAAGACTAATTAAAAAATTTGACATTAAACAATTAGCAATAATCTTCACTAAAGGAGGAAAACACAAAATAATTACACGAATAATTTCATAAGAAGTATGACAGACAAAATCAAAATGAGAAAATAATTTGATTGTTTAACAACATTGATACTAACAATGTAGATTCAAAAAGTCATTCATGCGCAAAACCAATCACAACAAAAAAAGGTGGAATTTAGTGCTATTAATCATTGTTTCTTCATTAGATTATGAAGAGTGGATACTTTCATATCTGTGCAGAAATGGCCCATCATTGAAATATAGGCTATATGTTTTCTTTAGTGTTGACAAGTTCATAAAATTCTCAACACATAATCAATTAACCCAAAGCTAAAAAAAGACTAATTCAGAAATTTGACATTAAATAATTAGTAATGATATTCACTCAAGGAGGAAAAGACAAAATAATTACACAAACAATTTCATAAGAAGTATGACAGAAAAAATAAAAATGAGAAAATAATTTGATTTTTTAACAATATTGATACTAACAATGTAGATTCAAAAAGTCATTCATGTGCATAGGCAATTACAACAAAAAAGAGTGGAATTTAGTGCTATTAACCATTGTTATTTCATTAGATTATGAAGAGAGGATACTTTCATATCTGTGCAGAGATGACCCATCATTGAAATATAGACATATGTTTTTTTTAGTGTTGACAACTTCATAAAATTCTCAACACATAATCAATTAACCCAAAGCTAAAAAAAAGACTAATTGAGAAATTTGACATTAAACAATTAATAATAATCTTCACTGAAGGAGGAAAACACAAAATAAATACACAAACAATTTCATAAGAAGTTTGACAGACAAAATCAAAATGGGAAAATAATTTAATTTTTTAACAATATTGATACTAACAATGTAGATTCAAAAAGTCATTCATGTGCATATCCAATCACAACAAAAAAGAGTGGAATTTAGTGCTATTAACCATTGTTTTTTCATTAGATTATGAAGGGAGGATACTTTCATATCTATGCAGAGATGGCCCATCATTGAAATATAGGCTCTATGTTTTTTTTTGTGTTGGCAACGTCATAAAATTCTCGACACATAATCAATTAACTCAAACCTAAAAAACAGACTAATTAAGAAATTTGACATTAAACAATTAATAATAATCTTCACTGAAGGAGGAAAACACAAAATAAATACACAAACAATTTCATAAGAAGTATGACAGACAAAATCAAAATGAGAAAATAATTTGATTGTATAACAACATTGATACTAACAATGTAGATTCAAAAAGTCGATCTTGTGCATATTTAATTACAACAAAAAAGAATGGAATTTAGTGATATTAACCATAGTTTCTTCGTTAGATTATAAAGAGGGGATACTTTCATATATGTGCAGAGATGGCTTATCAATTGAAATATAGGCTATATGATTTTTTTACCGTTGACAACTTCATAAAATTCTACACACATAATCATATAACCCAAAGCTAAAAAAAAGACTAATTCAGAAATTTGACATTAAATAATTACTAATAATCTTCACAGAAGGAGGAAAACACAAAATAATTACACAAACAATTTCATAAGAAGTATGACAGACAAAATCAAAATGAGAAAATAATTTGATTTTTTAACGACATTGATACTAACAATGTAGATTCAAAAAGTCATTCATTTGCATATCCAATTACAACAAAAAAGAGTGGAATTTAGTGGTATTAACCATTGTTTCTTCATTAGATTATGAAGAGAGATACTTTCATATATTTGCAAAAATGGCCCATCATTGAAATATAGGCTATATGTTTTTTTTAGTGTTGACAACTTCATAAAATTCTCAACACATAATCGAATAACCCAAAGCTAAAAAAAGACTAATAAAGAAATTTGACATTAAACAATTAGTAATAATCTTCACAGAAGGAGGAAAACACAATATAATTACACAAACAATTTCATAAGAAGTATGACGGACAAAATCAAAATGAGAAAATAATTTGTTTTTTAACAACATGGATACTAACAATGTAGATTCAAAAAGTCGTTCATGTATATATTCAATTACAACAAAAAAGAGTGCAATTTAGTGATATTAACCATAGTTTCTTCGTTAGATTATGAAGAGGGCATACTTTCATATATGTGCAGAGATGTCTTATCAATTGAAATATAGCCTATATGTTTCTTTAGTGTTACGACTTCATAAAATTCTCAACACATAATCAATTAACCCAAAGCTAAAAAAAACACTAATTCAGAAATTTGACATTAAATAATTAGTAATAATCTTCACAGAAGGAGGAAAACACAAAATAATTACACAAACAGTTTCATAATAAGTATGACACACAAAATCAAAATGAGAAAATAATTTGATTTTTTAACGACATTGATACTAACAATGTAGATTCAAAAAGTCATTCATTGCATATCCAATCACAACAAAAAAGAGTGGCACTTAGTGGTATTAACCATTGTTTCTTCATTAGATTATGAAGACAGATACTTTCATATATTTGCAAAAATGGCCCATCATTGAAATATAGGATATATGTTTTTTTTAGTGTTGACACCTTCATAAAATTCTCAACACATAATCAATTAACCCAAAGCTAAAAAAAAGACTAATTAAGAAATTTGACATTAAACAATTGGTAATAATCTTCACATAAGGAGGAAAACACAAAGTAATTACACAAACAATTTCATAAGAAGTATGACAGAAAAAATAAAAATGAGAAAATAATTTGATTTTTTAACAATATTGATACTAACAATGTAGATTCAAAAAGTCATTCATGTGCATAGGCAATTACAACAAAAAAGAGTGGAATTTAGTGCTATTAACCATTGTTATTTCATTAGATTATGAAGAGAGGATACTTTCATATCTGTGCAGAGATGACCCATCATTGAAATATAGACATATGTTTTTTTTAGTGTTGACAACTTCATAAAATTCTCAACACATAATCAATTAACCCAAAGCTAAAAAAAAGACTAATTGAGAAATTTGACATTAAACAATTAATAATAATCTTCACTGAAGGAGGAAAACACAAAATAAATACACAAAATATTTCATAAGAAGTTTGACAGACAAAATCAAAATGGGAAAATAATTTAATTTTTTAACAATATTGATACTAACAATGTAGATTCAAAAAGTCATTCATGTGCATATCCAATCACAACAAAAAAGAGTGGAATTTAGTGCTATTAACCATTGTTTTTTCATTAGATTATGAAGGGAGGATACTTTCATATCTATGCAGAGATGGCCCATCATTGAAATATAGGCTCTATGTTTTTTTTTGTGTTGGCAACGTCATAAAATTCTCGACACATAATCAATTAACTCAAACCTAAAAAACAGACTAATTAAGAAATTTGACATTAAACAATTAATAATAATCTTCACTGAAGGAGGAAAACACAAAATAAATACACAAACAATTTCATAAGAAGTATGACAGACAAAATCAAAATGAGAAAATAATTTGATTGTATAACAACATTGATACTAACAATGTAGATTCAACAAGTCGATCTTGTGCATATTTAATTACAACAAAAAAGAATGGAATTTAGTGATATTAACCATAGTTTCTTCGTTAGATTATAAAGAGGGGATACTTTCATATATGTGCAGAGATGGCTTATCAATTGAAATATAGGCTATATGATTTTTTTACCGTTGACAACTTCATAAAATTCTACACACATAATCATATAACCCAAAGCTAAAAAAAAGACTAATTCAGAAATTTGACATTAAATAATTACTAATAATCTTCACAGAAGGAGGAAAACACAAAATAATTACACAAACAATTTCATAAGAAGTATGACAGACAAAATCAAAATGAGAAAATAATTTGATTTTTTAACGACATTGATACTAACAATGTAGATTCAAAAAGTCATTCATTTGCATATCCAATTACAACAAAAAAGAGTGGAATTTAGTGGTATTAACCATTGTTTCTTCATTAGATTATGAAGGGAGGATACTTTCATATCTATGCAGAGATGGCCCATCATTGAAATATAGGCTCTATGTTTTTTTTTGTGTTGACAACTTCATAAAATTCTCAACACATAATCAATTAACCCAAAGCTAAAAAAAGACTAATTAAGAAATTTGACATTAAACAATTAGTAATAATCTTCATAGAAGGAGGAAAACACAAAATAATTACACAAACAATTTCATAAGAAGTACGACGGACAAAATCAAAATGAGAAAATAATTTGATCTTTTAACAACATTGATACTAAAAATGTAGATTCAAAAAGTCGTTCATGTGCATATTAAATTACAACAAAAAAGAATGGAATTTAGTGATATTAACCATAGTTTCTTCGTTAGATTATAAAGAGGGGATACTTTCATATATGTGCAGAGATGGCTTATCAATTGAAATATAGGCTATATGATTTTTTTACCGTTGACAACTTCATAAAATTCTACACACATAATCATATAACCCAAAGCTAAAAAAAAGACTAATTCAGAAATTTGACATTAAATAATTACTAATAATCTTCACAGAAGGAGGAAAACACAAAATAATTACACAAACAATTTCATAAGAAGTATGACAGACAAAATCAAAATGAGAAAATAATTTGATTTTTTAACGACATTGATACTAACAATGTAGATTCAAAAAGTCATTCATTTGCATATCCAATTACAACAAAAAAGAGTGGAATTTAGTGGTATTAACCATTGTTTCTTCATTAGATTATGAAGAGAGATACTTTCATATATTTGCAAAAATGGCCCATCATTGAAATATAGGCTATATGTTTTTTTTAGTGTTGACAACTTCATAAAATTCTCAACACATAATCGAATAACCCAAAGCTAAAAAAAGACTAATAAAGAAATTTGACATTAAACAATTAGTAATAATCTTCACAGAAGGAGGAAAACACAATATAATTACACAAACAATTTCATAAGAAGTATGACGGACAAAATCAAAATGAGAAAATAATTTGTTTTTTAACAACATGGATACTAACAATGTAGATTCAAAAAGTCGTTCATGTATATATTCAATTACAACAAAAAAGAGTGCAATTTAGTGATATTAACCATAGTTTCTTCGTTAGATTATGAAGAGGGCATACTTTCATATATGTGCAGAGATGTCTTATCAATTGAAATATAGGCTATATGTTTCTTTAGTGTTACGACTTCATAAAATTCTCAACACATAATCAATTAACCCAAAGCTAAAAAAAAGACTAATTCAGAAATTTGACATTAAATAATTAGTAATAATCTTCACAGAAGGAGGAAAACACAAAATAATTACACAAACAGTTTCATAATAAGTATGACACACAAAATCAAAATGAGAAAATAATTTGATTTTTTAACGACATTGATACTAACAATGTAGATTCAAAAAGTCATTCATTGCATATCCAATCACAACAAAAAAGAGTGGCACTTAGTGGTATTAACCATTGTTTCTTCATTAGATTATGAAGACAGATACTTTCATATATTTGCAAAAATGGCCCATCATTGAAATATAGGATATATGTTTTTTTTAGTGTTGACACCTTCATAAAATTCTCAACACATAATCAATTAACCCAAAGCTAAAAAAAAGACTAATTAAGAAATTTGACATTAAACAATTGGTAATAATCTTCACATAAGGAGGAAAACACAAAGTAATTACACAAACAATTTCATAAGAAGTATGACAGACAAAATCAAAATGAGAAAATAATTTGATTTTTTAACAATATTGATACTAACAATGTAGATTCAAAAAGTCATTCATGTGCATACCCAATCACAACAAAAAAGAGTGGAATTTAGTGCTATTAACCATTGTTTTTTCATTAGATTATGAAGAGAGGATACTTTCATATCTATGCAGAGATGGCCCATCATTGAAATATAGGCTATATGTTTTTTTTTTTGTGTTGGCAACGTCATAAAATTCTCGACACATAATCAGTTAACTCAAACCTAAAAAACAGACTAATTAAGAAATTTGACATTAAACAATTAATAATAATCTTCACTGAAGGAGGAAAACACAAAATAAATACACAAACAATTTCATAAGAAGTATGACAGACAAAATCAAAATGAGAAAATAATTTGATTGTATAACAACATTGATACTAACAATGTAGATTCAAAAAGTCGATCTTGTGCATATTTAATTACAACAAAAAAGAATTGAATTTAGTGATATTAACCATAGTTTCTTCGTCAGATTATAAAGAGGAGATACTTTCATATATGTGCAGAGATGGCTTATCAATTGAAATATAGGCTATATGTTTTTTTTACCGTTGACAACTTCATAAAATTCTACACACATAATCATATAACCCAAAGCTAAAAAAAAGACTAATTCAGAAATTTGACATTAAATAATTAGTAATAATCTTCACAGAAGGAGAAAACACAAAATAATTACACAAACAATTTCATAAGAAGTATGACAGACAAAATCAAAATGAGAAAATAATTTGATTTTTTAACGACATTGATACTAACAATGTAGATTCAAAAAGTCATTCACTTGCATATCCAATTACAACAAAAAAGAGTGGAATTTAGTGGTATTAAGCATTGTTTCTTCATTAGATTATGAAGAGAGATACTTTCATATATTTGCAAAAATGGCTCATCATTGAAATATAGGCTATATGTTTTTTTTAGTGTTGACAACTTCATAAAATTCTCAACACATAATCAAATAACCCAAAGCTAAAAAAAGACTAATAAAGAAATTTGACATTAAACAATTAGTAATAATCTTCACAGAAGGAGGAAAACACAATATAATTACACAAACAATTTCATAAGAAGTATGACGGACAAAATCAAAATGAGAAAATAATTTGTTTTTTAACAACATGGATACTAACAATGTAGATTCAAAAAGTCGTTCATGTGCATATTCAATTACAACAAAAAAGAGTGCAATTTAATGATATTAACCATAGTTTCTTCGTTAGATTATGAATGGGGCATACTTTCATATATCTGCAGAGATGTCTTATCAATTGAAATATAGGCTATATGTTTCTTTAGTGTTACGACTTCATAAAATTCTCAACACATAATCAATTAACCCAAAGCTAAAAAAAAGACTAATTCAGAAATTTGACATTGAATAATTAGTAATAATCTTCACATAAGGAGGAAAACACAAAATAATTACACAAACAGTTTCATAATAAGTATGACACACAAAATCAAAATGAGAAAATAATTTGATTTTTTAACGACATTGATACTAACAATGTAGATTCAAAAAGTCATTCATTGCATATCCAATCACAACAAAAAAGGGTGGCACTTAGTGGTATTAACCATTGTTTCTTCATTAGATTATGAAGACAGATACTTTCATATATTTGCAAAAATGGCCCATCATTGAAATATAGGATATATGTTTTTTTTAGTGTTGACACCTTCATAAAATTCTCAACACATAATCAATTAACCCAAAGCTAAAAAAAAGACTAATTAAGAAATTTGACATTAAACAATTGGTAATAATCTTCACATAAGGAGGAAAACACAAAGTAATTACACAAACAATTTCATAAGAAGTATGACAGACAAAATCAAAATGAGAAAATAATTTGATTTTTTAACAATATTGATACTAACAATGTAGATTCAAAAAGTCATTCATGTGCATACCCAATCACAACAAAAAAGAGTGGAATTTAGTGCTATTAACCATTGTTTTTTCATTAGATTATGAAGAGAGGATACTTTCATATCTATGCAGAGATGGCCCATCATTGAAATATAGGCTATATGTTTTTTTTTTTTGTTGGCAACGTCATAAAATTCTCGACACATAATCAGTTAACTCAAACCTAAAAAACAGACTAATTAAGAAATTTGACATTAAACAATTAATAATAATCTTCACTGAAGGAGGAAAACACAAAATAAATACACAAACAATTTCATAAGAAGTATGACAGACAAAATCAAAATGAGAAAATAATTTGATTGTATAACAACATTGATACTAACAATGTAGATTCAAAAAGTCGATCTTGTGCATATTTAATTACAACAAAAAAGAATTGAATTTAGTGATATTAACCATAGTTTCTTCGTCAGATTATAAAGAGGAGATACTTTCATATATGTGCAGAGATGGCTTATCAATTGAAATATAGGCTATATGTTTTTTTTACCGTTGACAACTTCATAAAATTCTACACACATAATCATATAACCCAAAGCTAAAAAAAAGACTAATTCAGAAATTTGACATTAAATAATTAGTAATAATCTTCACAGAAGGAGAAAACACAAAATAATTACACAAACAATTTCATAAGAAGTATGACAGACAAAATCAAAATGAGAAAATAATTTGATTTTTTAACGACATTGATACTAACAATGTAGATTCAAAAAGTCATTCACTTGCATATCCAATTACAACAAAAAAGAGTGGAATTTAGTGGTATTAAGCATTGTTTCTTCATTAGATTATGAAGAGAGATACTTTCATATATTTGCAAAAATGGCTCATCATTGAAATATAGGCTATATGTTTTTTTTAGTGTTGACAACTTCATAAAATTCTCAACACATAATCAAATAACCCAAAGCTAAAAAAAGACTAATAAAGAAATTTGACATTAAACAATTAGTAATAATCTTCACAGAAGGAGGAAAACACAATATAATTACACAAACAATTTCATAAGAAGTATGACGGACAAAATCAAAATGAGAAAATAATTTGTTTTTTAACAACATGGATACTAACAATGTAGATTCAAAAAGTCGTTCATGTGCATATTCAATTACAACAAAAAAGAGTGCAATTTAATGATATTAACCATAGTTTCTTCGTTAGATTATGAATAGGGCATACTTTCATATATGTGCAGAGATGTCTTATCAATTGAAATATAGGCTATATGTTTCTTTAGTGTTACGACTTTATAAAATTCTCAACACATAATCAATTATCCCAAAGCTAAAAAAAAGACTAATTCAGAAATTTGACATTGAATAATTAGTAATAATCTTCACATAAGGAGGAAAACACAAAATAATTACACAAACAATTTATTAAGAAGTATGACAGACAAAATCAAAATGAGAAAATAATTTGATTTTTTAACGACATTGATACTAACAATGTAGATTCAAAAAGTCATTCATTTGCATATCCAAATACAACAAAAAAGAGTGGAATTTAGTGGTATTAACCATTGTTTCTTCATTAGATTATGAAGAGAGATACTTTCATATATTTGCAAAAATGGCCCATAATTGAAATATAGGCTATATGATTTTTTTAGTGTTGACAACTTCATAAAATTCTCAACACATAATCGAGTAACCCAAAGCTAAAAAAAAAGACTAATTAAGAAATTTGACATTAAACAATTAGTAATAATCTTCACAGAAGGAGGAAAACACAAAGTAATTACACAAACAATTTCATAAGAAGTATGACAGACAAAATCAAAATGAGAAAATAATTTGATTTTTTAACAATATTGATACTAACAATGTAGATTCAAAAAGTCATTCATGTGCATATTCAATTACAACAAAAAAGAGTGCAATTTAGTGATATTAACCATAGTTTCTTCGTTAGATTATGAAGAGGGCATACTTTCATATATGTGCAGAGATGTCTTATCAATTGAAATATAGGCTATATGTTTCTTTAGTGTTGACAACTTCATAAAATTCTCAACACATAATCAATTAACCCAAAGCTAAAAAAAAGACTAATTAAGAAATTTGACATTAAACAATTAGTAATAATCTTCACAGAAGGAGGAAAACACAAAATAATTACACAAACAGTTTCATAATAAGTATGACAAACAAAATCAAAATGAGAAAATAATTTGATTTTTTAACGACATTGATACTAACAATGTAGATTCAAAAAGTCATTCATTTGCATATCCAATCACAACAAATAAGAGTGGCACTTAGTGGTATTAACCATTGTTTCTTCATTAGATTATGAAGATAGATACTTTCATATATGTCCAAAAATGGCCCATCATTGAAATATAGGCTATATGTTTTATTAGTGTTGACAACTTCATAAAATTCTCAACACATAATCAATTAACCCAAAGCTAAAAAAACACTAATTCAAAAATTTGACATTAAACAATTAGTAATAATCTTCACAGAAGGAGGAAAACACAAAATAATTACACAAACAATCTTATAAGAAGTATGATGGACAAAATCAAAATGAGAAAATAATTTATTTTTTAAGAACATTGATAATAACAATGTAGATTCAAAAAGTCATTCATGTGCATATCCAATCACAACAGAAAAGAGTGAAATTTAGCGGTATTAACCATTGTTTCTTCATTAGATTATGAAGAGAGGATACTTTCATATGTGTGCAGAGATGGTCCATCATTGAAATATAGGCTATATGTTTTTTTTAGTGTTGACAACTTCATAAAATTCTCAACACATAATCAAATAACCCAAAGCTAAAAAAAGACTAATAAAGAAATTTGACATTAAACAATTAGTAATAATCTTCGCAGAAGGAGAAAAACACAATATAATTACACAAACAGTTTCATAATAAGTATGACAAACAAAATCAAAATGAGAAAATAATTTGATTTTTTAACGACATTGATACTAACAATGTAGATTCAAAAAGTCATTCATTTGCATATCCAATCACAACAAATAAGAGTGGCACTTAGTGGTATTAACCATTGTTTCTTCATTAGATTATGAAGATAGATACTTTCATATATGTCCAAAAATGGCCCATCATTGAAATATAGGCTATATGTTTTATTAGTGTTGACAACTTCATAAAATTCTCAACACATAATCAATTAACCCAAAGCTAAAAAAACACTAATTCAAAAATTTGACATTAAACAATTAGTAATAATATTCACAGAAGGAGGAAAACACAAAATAATTACACAAACAATCTTATAAGAAGTATGATGGACAAAATCAAAATGAGAAAATAATTTATTTTTTAAGAACATTGATAATAACAATGTAGATTCAAAAAGTCATTCATGTGCATATCCAATCACAACAGAAAAGAGTGAAATTTAGCGGTATTAACCATTGTTTCTTCATTAGATTATGAAGAGAGGATACTTTCATATGTGTGCAGAGATGGTCCATCATTGAAATATAGGCTATATGTTTTTTTTAGTGTTGACAACTTCATAAAATTCTCAACACATAATCAAATAACCCAAAGCTAAAAAAAGACTAATAAAGAAATTTGACATTAAACAATTAGTAATAATCTTCGCAAAAGGAGAAAAACACAATATAATTACACAAACAATTTCGTAAGAAGTATGACGGACAAAATCAAAATGAGAAAATAATTTGATTTTTAACAACATGGATACTAACAATGTAGATTCAAAAAGTCGTTCATGTGCATATTCAATTACAACAAAAAAGAGTGCAATTTAGTGATATTAACCATAGTTTCTTCGTTAGATTATGAAGAGGGCATACTTTCATATATGTGCAGAGATGTCTTATCAATTGAAATATAGGCTATATGTTTCTTTAGTGTTGACAACTTCATAAAATTCTCAACACATAATCAATTAACCCAAAGCTAAAAAAAAGACTAATTAAGAAATTTGACATTAAACAATTAGTAATAATCTTCACAGAAGGAGGAAAACACAAAATAATTACACAAACAGTTTCATAATAAGTATGACAAACAAAATCAAAATGAGAAAATAATTTGATTTTTTAACGACATTGATACTAACAATGTAGATTCAAAAAGTCATTCATTTGCATATCCAATCACAACAAATAAGAGTGGCACTTAGTGGTATTAACCATTGTTTCTTCATTAGATTATGAAGATAGATACTTTCATATATGTCCAAAAATGGCCCATCATTGAAATATAGGCTATATGTTTTATTAGTGTTGACAACTTCATAAAATTCTCAACACATAATCAATTAACCCAAAGCTAAAAAAACACTAATTCAAAAATTTGACATTAAACAATTAGTAATAATCTTCACAGAAGGAGGAAAACACAAAATAATTACACAAACAATCTTATAAGAAGTATAATGGACAAAATCAAAATGAGAAAATAATTTATTTTTTAACAACATTGATAATAACAATGTAGATTCAAAAAGTCATTCATGTGCATATCCAATCACAACAGAAAAGAGTGAAATTTAGCGGTATTAACCATTGTTTCTTCAATAGATTATGAAGAGAGGATACTTTCATATGTGTGCAGAGATGGTCCATCATTGAAATATAGGCTATATGTTTTTTTTAGTGTTGACAACTTCATAAAATTCAAAACACATAATCAAATAACCCAAAGCTAAAAAAAAGACTAATAAAGAAATTTGACATTAAACAATTAGTAATAATCTTCGCAGAAGGAGAAAAACACAATATAATTACACAAACAATTTCGTAAGAAGTATGACGGACAAAATCAAAATGAGAAAATAATTTGATTTTTAACAACATGGATACTAACAATGTAGATTCAAAAAGTCGTTCATGTGCATATTCAATTACAACAAAAAAGAGTGCAATTTAGTGATATTAACCATAGTTTCTTCGTTAGATTATGAAGAGGGCATACTTTCATATATGTGCAGAGATGTCTTATCAATTGAAATATAGGCTATATGTTTCTTTAGTGTTGACAACTTCATAAAATTCTCAACACATAATCAATTAACCCAAAGCTAAAAAAAAGACTAATTAAGAAATTTGACATTAAACAATTAGTAATAATCTTCACTAAAGGAGGAAAACACAAAATAATTACACAAACAATTTCATAAGAAGTATGACAGACAAAATAAAAATGTGAAAATAATTTGATTTTTTAACAATATTGATACTAACAATGTAGATTCAAAAAGTCATTCATGTGCATAGGCAATTACAACAAAAAAGAGTGGAATTTAGTGCTATTAACCATTGTTTTTTCATTAGATTATGAAGAGATGATACTTTCATATCTGTGCAGAGATGACCCATCATTGAAATATAGACATATGTTTTTTTTAGTGTTGACAACTTCATAAAATTCTCAACACATAATCAATTAACCCAAAGCTAAAAAAAAGACTAATTAAGAAATTTGACATTAAACAATTGGTAATAATCTTCACAGAAGGAGGAAAACACAAAGTAATTACACAAACAATTTCATAAGAAGTATGACAGACAAAATAAAAATGAGAAAATAATTTGATTTTTTAACAATATTGATAATAACAATGTAGATTCAAAAAGTCATTCATGTGCATAGGCAATTACAACAAAAAAGAGTGAAATTTAGTGCTATAAACCGTTGTTTCTTCATTAGATGATGAAGAGAGGATGCTTTCATATCTGTGCAGAGATGGCCCATCATTGAAATACAGGCTATATGTTTCTTCATTAGATTATGAAGAGAGATACTTTCATATATTTGCAAAAATGGCCCATCATTGAAATATAGGCTATATGTTTTTTTTAGTGTTGCCAACTTCATAAAATTCTCAACACATAATGACATAACCCAAAGCTAAAAAAAAGACTAATAAAGAAATTTGACATTAAACAATTAGTAATAATCTTCGCAGAAGGAGGAAAACACAATATAATTAAACAAACAATTTCATAAGAAGTATGACGGACAAAATCAAAATGAGAAAATAATTTGATTTTTAACAAGTTGGATACTAACAATGTAGATTCAAAAAGTCGTTCATGTGCATATTCAATTACAACGAAAAAGATTGCAATTTAGTGATATTAACCATAGTTTCTTCGTTAGATAATGAAGAGGGCATACTTTCATATATGTGCAGAGATGTCTTATCAATTGAAATATAGGCTATATGTTTCTTTAGTGTTGACAACTTCATAAAATTCTCAACACATAATCAATTAACCCAAAGCTGAAAAAAAGACTAATTCAGAAATTTGACATTAAATAATTAGTAATAATCTACACAGAAGGAGGAAAACACAAAATAATTACACAAACAGTTTCATAATAAGTATGACAAACAAAATCAAAATGAGAAAATAATTTGATTTTTTAACGACATTGATACTAACAATGTAGATTCAAAAAGTCATTCATTTGCATATCCAATCACAACAAAAAAGAGTGGAACTTAGTGGTATTAACCATTGTTTCTTCATTAGATTATGAAGACAAATACTTTCATATATGTCCAAAAATGGCCCATCGTTGAAATATAGGCCATATGTTTTTTTAGTGTTGACAACTTCATAAAATTCTCAACACTTAATCAATTAACCCAAAGTTAAAAAAAAAAACTAATTAAGAAATTTGACATTAAACAATTAGTAATAATCTTCATAGAAGGAGGAAAACACAAAATAATTACACAAACAATTTCATAAGAAATATGACGGACAAAATCAAAATGAGAAAATAATTTGATCTTTTAACAACATTGATACTAACAATGTAGATTCAAAAATTCGTTCATGTGCATATTCAATTACAACAAAAAAGAGTGGAATTTAGTGGTATTAACCATTGTTCCTTCATTTGATTATGAAGAGGGGATACTTTCATATATGTGTAGAGATGGCTTATCAATTGAAATATGGGCTATATGGCTTTTTTAGTGTTGACAACTTCATAAAATTCTCAACACATAATCAATTAACCCAAGGCTAAAAAAAGACTAATTCAAAAATTTGACATTAAACAATTAGTAATAATCTTCACAGAAGGAGGAAAACACAAAATAATTACACAAACAATTTCATCAGAAGTATGACAAATAAAATCAAAATGAGAAAATCATTTCATTGTTTAACAACATTGATACTAACAATGTAGATTCAAAAAGTCATTCATGTGCAAATCCAATCACAACAAGAAAAGGTGGAATTTAGTGCTATTAACCATTGTTTCTTCATTAGATTATGAAGGGTGGATACTTTCATATCTGGGCAGAAATGGCCCATCATTGAAATATAGGCTATAAGTTTTCTTTAGTGTTGACAAGTTCATTAAATTCTCAACACATAATCAATTAACCCAAAGCTACAAAAAAGACTAATTCAGAAATTTGTCATTAAATAATTAGTAATAATATTCACTGAAGGAGGAAAAGACAAAATAATTACACAAACAATTTCATAAGAAGTATGACAGACAAAATCAAAATGAGAAGATAATTTGATTTTTTAACAATATTGATACTAACAATGCATATTCAAAAAGTCATTCATGTGCATAGGCAATTACAACAAAAAAGAGTGGAATTTAGTGCTATTAACCATTGTTTTTTCATTAGATTATGAAGAGAGGAAACTTTCATATCTGTGGAGAGATGACCCATCATTGAAATATAGACATATGTTTTTTTTAGTGTTGCCAACTTCATAAAATTCTCAACACATAATCAAATAACCCAAAGCTAAAAAAAAACGAATAAAGAAATTTGACATTAAATAATTAGTAATAATCTTAACAGAAAGATGAAAACACAAAATAATTACACAAACAATTTCACAAGAAGTAAGACGGACAAAATCAAAATGAGAAAATAATTTGATCTTTTAACAATATTGATACTAAAAATGTAGATTCAAAAAGTCATTCATGTGCATATCCAATCACAACAAAAAAGAGTGCAATTTAGTGATATTAACCATAGTTTCTTCGTTAGATTATGAAGAGGGCAAACTTTCATATATGTGCAGAGATGTCTTATCAATTGAAATATAGGCTATATGTTTCTTTAGTGTTGACAACTTCATAAAATTCTCAACACATAATCAATTAACCCAAAGCTAAAAAAAAGACTAATTAAGAAATTTGACATTAAACACTTGGTAATAATCTTCACAGAAGGAGGAAAACACAAAGTAATTACGCAAACAATTTCATAAGAAGTATGACAGACAAAATCAAAATGAGAAAATAATATGATTTTTTAACAATATTGATACTAACAATGTAGATTCAAAAAGTCATTCATGTGCATATCCAATCACAACAAAAGCAGAGTGGAATTTAGTGCTATAAACCGTTGTTTCTTCATTAGATGATGAAGAGAGGATGCTTTCATATCTATGCAGAGATGGCCCATCATTGAAATACAGGCTATATGTTTTTTTTTGTGTTGACAACTTTATAAAATTCTCAACACATAATCAAATAACCCAAAGCTAAAAAAAGGACTAATAAAGAAATTTGACATTAAACAATTAGCAATAATCTTCATAGAAGGAGGAAAACACAAAATAATTACACAAACAATTTCATAAGAAGTATGACATACAAAATCAAAATGAGAAAATAATTTGATTTTTAACAACATGGATACTAACAATGTAGATTCAAAAATTTGTTCATGTCCATATTCAATTACAACAAAAAAGAGTGGAATTTAGTGTTATTAACCATTGTTTCTTCGTTAGATTATGAAGAGAGGATACTTTCATCTCTGTGCAGAGATGACCTATGAATTGAAATATAGGCTATATGTTTTTTTAGTGTTCACAACTTCATAAAATTCTCAACACATAATCAATTAACCCAAAGCTAAAAAAAAGACTAATTCAGAAATTTGACATTAAATAATTAGTAATAATCTTCGCAGAAGGAGGAAATCACAAAATAATTACACAAACATTTTCATAAGAAGTATGACTAACAAAATTAAAATGAGAAAATAATTTGATTTTTTAACAACCTTGATACTAACAATGTAGATTCAAAAAGTCATTCATTTGCATAACCAATCACAACTAAAAAGAGTGGAACTTAGTGGTATTAACCATTGCTTCTTCATTAGATTATGAAGACAGATACTTTCATATATGTCCAAAAATGGCCCATAATTGAAATATAGGCTATATGTTTTTTTAGTGTTGACAACTTCATAAAATTCTCAACACATAATCAATTAACCCAAAGTTAAAAAAAAGACTAATTAAGAAATTTGACATTAAACAATTAGTAATAATCTTCATAGAACAGGGAAAACACAAAATAATTACACAAACAATTTCATAAGAAGTATGATAGACAAAATCAAAATGAGAAAATAATTTGATTTTTTAACAATATTGATACTAATAATGTAGATTCAAAAAGTCATTCATGTGCAAATCCAATCACAACAAGAAAAGGTGGAATTTAGTGCTATTAACCATTGTTTCTTCATTAGTTTATGAAGAGTGGATACTTTCATATCTGTGCAGAAATGGCCCATCATTGAAATATAGGCTATATGTTTTCTTTAGTGCTGACAACTTCATAAAATTCTCGACCCATAATAAATTAACTCAAATCTAAAAAACAGACTAATTAAGAAATTTGACATTAAACAATTAATAATAATCTTCACTGAAGGAGGAAAACACAAAATAAATACACAAACAATTTCATAAGAAGTATGATAGCCAAAATCAATATGAGAAAATAATTTGATTGTTTAACAACATTGATACTAACAATGTTGATTAAAAAAGTCATTCATGTGCATATTCAATTACAACAAAAAAGAGTGGAATTTAGTGATATTAACCATAGTTTCTTCGTTAGATTATGAAGAGGAGATACTTTCATATATGTGCAGAGATGGCTTATCAATTGAAATATAGGCTATATGTTTTCTTTAGTGTTGACAACTTCATAAAATTCTCAACACATAATCAATTAACCCAAAGCTAAAAAAAAGACTAATTAAGAATTTTGACATTAAACAATTAGTAATAATCTTCACAAAAGGAGGAAAACACAAAAATAATTACACAAACAATTTCATAAGAAGTATGACAAACAAAATCAATATGAGAAAATAATTTGATTTTTTAACAATATTGATACTAACAATGTAGACTCAAAAAGTCATTCATGTGCATATCTAATCACAACAAAAGAAGAGTGGAATTTAGTGCTATAAACCGTTGTTTCTTCATTAGATGATGAAGAAAGGATGCTTTCATATCTGTGCAGAGATGGCCCATCATTGAAATACAGGCTATATGTTTTTTTTTGTGTTGACAACTTTATAAAATTCTCAACACATAATCAAATAACCCAAAGCTAAAAAAAGGACTAATAAAGAAATTTGACATTAAACAATTACCAATAATCTTCATAGAAGGAGGAAAACACAAAATAATTACACAAACAATTTCATAAGAAGTATGACATACAAAATCAAAATGAGAAAATAATTTGATTTTTAACAACATGGATACTAACAATGTAGATTCAAAAATTTGTTCATGTGCATATTCAATTACAACAAAAAAGAGTGGAATTTAGTGTTATTAACCATTGTTTCTTCGTTAGATTATGAAGAGAGGATACTTTCATCTCTGTGCAGAGATGACCTATGAATTGAAATATAGGCTATATGTTTTTTTAGTGTTCACAACTTCATAAAATTCTCAACACATAATCAATTAACCCAAAGCTAAAAAAAAGACTAATTCAGAAATTTGACATTAAATAATTAGTAATAATCTTCGCAGAAGGAGGAAATCACAAAATAATTACACAAACATTTTCATAAGAAGTATGACTAACAAAATTAAAATGAGAAAATAATTTGATTTTTTAACAACCTTGATACTAACAATGTAGATTCAAAAAGTCATTCATTTGCATAACCAATCACAACTAAAAAGAGTGGAACTTAGTGGTATTAACCATTGCTTCTTCATTAGATTATGAAGACAGATACTTTCATATATGTCCAAAAATGGCCCATCATTGAAATATAGGCTATATGTTTTTTTAGTGTTGACAACTTCATAAAATTCTCAACACATAATCAATTAACCCAAAGTTAAAAAAAAGACTAATTAAGAAATTTGACATTAAACAATTAGTAATAATCTTCATAGAAGAGGGAAAACACAAAATAATTACACAAACAATTTCATAAGAAGTATGATAGACAAAATCAAAATGAGAAAATAATTTGATTTTTTAACAATATTGATACTAATAATGTAGATTCAAAAAGTCATTCATGTGCAAATCCAATCACAACAAGAAAAGGTGGAATTTAGTGCTATTAACCATTGTTTCTTCATTAGTTTATGAAGAGTGGATACTTTCATATCTGTGCAGAAATGGCCCATCATTGAAATATAGGCTATATGTTTTCTTTAGTGCTGACAACTTCATAAAATTCTCGACCCATAATAAATTAACTCAAATCTAAAAAACAGACTAATTAAGAAATTTGACATTAAACAATTAATAATAATCTTCACTGAAGGAGGAAAACACAAAATAAATACACAAACAATTTCATAAGAAGTATGATAGCCAAAATAGATATGAGAAAATAATTTGATTGTTTAACAACATTGATACTAACAATGTTGATTAAAAAAGTCATTCATGTGCATATTCAATTACAACAAAAAAGAGTGGAATTTAGTGCTATTAACCATTGTTTCTTCATTATATTATGAAGAGAGGATACTTTCATATCTGTGCAGAGATGGCCCATCATTGAAATATAGACTATATGTTTTTTTTAAAACTCTCAACACATAATCAATTAACCCAAAGCTAAAAAAAAGACTAATTAAGAAATTTGACATTAAACAATTAGTAATACTCTTCACAGAAGGAGGAAAACACAAAATAATTAGACAAAAATTTCATAAGATGTAAGACGAACAAAATCAAAATGAGAAAATAATTTGATCTTTTAACAATATTGATACTAACAATGTAGATTCAAAAAGTCATTGATGTGCATATCCAATCACAACAAAAAAGAGTGGAATTTAGTGCTATTAACCATTGTTTCTTCATTAGATGATGAAGAGAGGATACTTTCATATCTGTGCAGAGATGGCCCATCATTGAAATATAGACTCTATGTTTTTTGTTAAAATTCTCAACACATAATCAATTAACCCAAAGCTAAAAAAAAGACTAATTAAGAAATTGACATTAAACAATTAGTAATAATCTTCACAAAAGGAGGAAAACACAAAATAATTAGCCAAACAATTTCATAAGATGTAAGACGAACAAAATCAAAATGAGAAAATAATTTTATTTTCTAACGACATTGATACTAACAATATAGATTCAAAAAGTCATTCATTTGCATATCCAATCACAACAAAAAAGAGTGGAATTTAGTGGTATTAACCGTTATTTCTTCATTACATTATGAAGAGAGATATTTTCATATCTGTCCAAAAATGGCCCATCATTGAAATATAGGCTATATGTTTGTTTTACTGTTGACAACTTCATAAAATTTTCAACACATAATCAATTAACCCAAAGCTAAAAAAAGACTAATTAAGAAATTTGACATTAAACAATTAGAAATAATCTTCACTCAAGGAGGGAAACACAAAATAATTACACAAACAATTTCATAAAAAGTATGACGGACAAAATCAAAATGATAAAATAATTTGATTGTTTAACAACATTGATACTAACAATGTAGATTCAAAAAGTCATTCATGTGCAAATCCAATCACAACAAAAAAGAGTGGAATTTAGTGTTATTAACCATTGTTTCTTCATTAGATTATGAAGAGTGGATACTTTCATATCTGTGCAGAAATGGCCCATCATTGAAATATAGGCTATATGTTTTCTTTAGCGTTGACAGGTTCATAAAATTCTGAACACATAATCAATTAACCCAAAGCTAAAAAAAAGACTAATTAAGAAATTTGACATTAAACAATCAGCAATAATCTTCACTAAAGCAGGAAAACATAAAATAATTACACAAAAAATTTCATAAGAAGTATGACGGACAGAATCAAAATGAGAAAATAATTTGATTGTTTAACAACATTGATACTAACAATGTAGATTCAAAAAGTCGTTCATAAGCATAGTCAATTACAACAAAAAAGAGTGGAATTTTATGGTATTAACCATTGTTTCTTCATTAGATTATGAAGAGAGGATACTTTCATATCTATGCAGAGATGGCCCATCATTGAAATATAGACTATATCTTTTTTTTTTAATTCTCAACACATAATCAATTAACCCAAAGCTAATAAAAAGACTAATTAAGAAATTTGACATTAAACAATTAGTAATAATCATCACCGAAGGAGGAAAACACAAAATAATTAGACAAACAATTCATAAGAAGTAAGATGAACAAAATAAAAATGAGAAAATAATTTGATCTTTTAACAATATTGATAGTAACAATGTAGATTCAAAAAGTCATTCGTGTGCATATCCAATCACAACAAAAAAGAGTGGAATTTAGTGCTATTAACCATTGTTTCTTCATTAGATTATGAAGAGAGGATACTTTCATATCTGTGCAGAGATGGCCCATCAATGAAATATAAACTCTATGTTTTTTTTTTTAAATTCTCAACACATAATCAATTAACCCAAAGCAAAAAAAAAGACTAATTAAGAAATTGACATTAAACAATTAGTAATAATCTTCACAGAAGGCGGAAAACACAAAATAATTAGACAAATAATTTCATAAGAAGTAAGACGGACAAAATCAAAATGAGAAAATAATTTGAGCTTTTAACAATATTGATACTAAAATGTAGATTCAAAAAGTCATTCATGTGCATATCCAATGACAACAAAAAAGAGTGGAATTTAGTGTCATTAACCATTGTTTCTTCATTAGATTAGGAAGAGTGGATACTTTCATATCTGTGCAGAAAAGGCCCATCATTGAAATATAGGCTAGATGATTTCTTTAGTGTTGACAACTTCATCAAATTCTCAACACATAATCAATTAACCCAAAGCCTAAAAAAAAGACAAATTAAGAAATTTGACATTAATCAATTAGTAATAATCTTCGCAGAAGGAGCAAAACACAAAATACTAACACAAACAATTTCATAAGAAGTATGACAGAAAAAATCAAAATGAGAAAATAATTTGAGTTTTTAACAATATTGATACTAACAATGTAGATTCAAAAAGTCATTCATGTGCATATCCAATCACAACAAAAAAGAGTGGAATTTAGTGCTATTAACCATTGTTTCTTCATTATATTATGAAGAGAGGATACTTTCATATCTGTTCAGAGATGCCCATCATTGAAATATAGACTATATGTTTTTTTTAAAATTCTCAACACATAATCAATTAACCCAAAGCTAAAAAAAAGACTAATTAAGAAATTTGACATTAAACAATTAGTAATACTCTTCACAGAAGGAGGAAAACACAAAATAATTAGACAAACAATTTCATAAGAAGTAAGACGGACAAAATCAAAATGAGAAAATAATTTGAGCTTTTAACAATATTGATACTAAAATGTAGATTCAAAAAGTCATTCATGTGCATATCCAATGACAACAAAAAAGAGTGGAATTTAGTATCATTAACCATTGTTTCTTCATTATATTAGTAAGAGTGGATACTTTCATATCTATGCAGAAAAGGCCCATCATCGAAATATAGGCTATATGATTTCTTTAGTGTTGACAACTTCATCAAATTCTCAACACATAATCAATTAACCCTAAGCTAAAAAAAAAGACAAATTAAGAAATTTGACATTAAACAATTAGTAATAATCTTCACAGAAGGAGCAAAACACAAAATACTAACACAAACAATTTCATAAGAAGTATGACAGAAAAAATCAAAATGAGAAAATAATTTGATTTTTTAACAATATTGATACTAACAATGTAGATTCAAAAAGTCATTCATGTGCATATCCAATCACAACAAAAAAGAGTGGAATTTAGTGCTATTAACCATTGTTTCTTCATTATATTATGAAGAGAGGATACTTTCATATCTGTGCACAGATGGCCCATCATTGAAATATAGACTCTATGTTTTTTTTAAAATTCTCAACACATAATCAATTAACCCAAATCTAAAAAAAAGACTAATTAAGAAATTGACATTAAACAATTAGTAATAATCTTCACAAAAGGAGGAAAACACAAAATAATTAGCCAAACAAAATCAAAATGAGAAAATAATTTTATTTTCTAACGACATTGATACTAACAATATAGATTCAAAAAGTCATTCATTTGCATATCCAATCACAACAAAAAAGAGTGGAATTTAGTGGTATTAACCGTTATTTCTTCATTAGATTATGAAGAGAGATATTTTCATATCTGTCCAAAAATGGCCCATCATTGAAATATAGGCTATATGTTTGTTTTACTGTTGACAACTTCATAAAATTTTGAACACATAATCAATTAACCCAAAGCTAAAAAAACACTAATTAAGAAATTTGACATTAAACAATTAGAAATAATCTTCACTGAAGGAGGAAAACACGAAATAATTACACAATAAATTTCATAATAAGTATGCCGGACAAAATCAAAATGAGAAAATAATTTGATTGTTTAACAACATTGATACTAACAATGTATATTCAAAAATTCGTTCATGTGCATATTCAATTACTACAAAAAAGAGTGGAATTTTGTGGTATTAACCATTGTTTCTTCATTAGATTACGAAGAGAGGATACTTTCATATCTGTGCAGAGATGGCCCATCATTGAAACATAGACTATATGATTTTTTAAAAATTCTCAACACATAATCAATTAACCCAAAGCTAATAAAAAGACTAATTAAGAAATTTGACATTAAACAATTAGTAATAATCATCACAGAAGGAGGAAAACACAAAATAATTAGACAAAAATTTCATAAGATGTAAGACGAACAAAATCAAAATGAGAAAATTATTTGATTTTTTAACTACATTGATACTAACAATGTAGATTCAAAAAGTCATTCATTTGCATATCCAATCACAAAAAAAAAGAGTGGAATTTATTGGTATTAACCATTGTTTCTTCATTAGATTATGAAGAGAGATATTTTCATATCTGTCCAAAAATGGCCCATCATTGAAATATAGCCTATATGTTTTTTTTACTTTTGTCAACTTCATAAAATTTTCAACACATAATCAATTAACCCAAAGCTAAAAAAAAGACTAATTAAGAAATTTGACATTAAAAAATTAGTAATAATCTTCACTGAAGGAGGTAAACACAAAATAATTACACTAACAATTTCATAAGAAGTATGACAGATAAAATCAAAATGAGAAAATAATTTGATTGTTTAAGAGCATTGATACTAACAATGTAGATTCAAAAAGTCGTTCATGTGCATATTCAATTACAACAAAAAAGAGTAGAATTTTGTGGTATTAACCATATTTTCATCATTACATTATGAAGAGAGGATACTTTCATATCTGTGCAGAGATGGCCCATCATTGAAACATAGACTATATGATTTTTTTAAAATTCTCAACACATGATCAATTAACCCAAAGCTAATAAAAAGACTAATTAAGAAATTTGACATTAAACAATTAGTAATAATCATCACAGAAGGAGGAAAACACAAAATAATTAGACAAAAATTTCATAAGATGTAAGACGAACAAAATCAAAATGAGAAAATAATTTGATTTTTTAACTACATTGATACTAACAATGTAGATTCAAAAAGTCATTCATTTGCATATCCAATCACAAAAAAAAAAGAGTGGAATTTATTGGTATTAACCATTGTTTCTTCATTAGATTATGAAGAGAGATATTTTCATATCTATCCAAAAATGGCCCATCATTGAAATATAGCCTATATGTTTTTTTTACTTTTGTCAACTTCATAAAATTTTCAACACATAATCAATTAACCCAAAGCTAAAAAAAAGACTAATTAAGAAATTTGACATTAAAAAATTAGTAATAATCTTAACTGAAGGAGGTAAACACAAAATAATTACACAAACAATTTCATAAGAAGTATGACAGATAAAATCAAAATGAGATAATAATTTGATTGTTTAAGAACATTGATACTAACAATGTAGATTCAAAAAGTCGTTCATGTGCATATTCAATTACAACAAAAAAGAGTGGAATTTTGTGGTATTAACCATATTTTCATCATTACATTATGAAGAGAGGATACTTTCATATCTGTGCTGAGATGGCCCATCATTGAAATATAGACTATATGTTTTTTTTTTAAATTCTGAACACATAATCAATTAACCCAAAGCTAAAAAAAAAGACTAATTAAGAAATTTGACATTAAACAATTAGTAATAATCTTCACAGAAGGAGCAAAACACAAAATAATTACACAAACAATTTCATAAGAAGTATGACAGAAAAAATCAAAATGTGAAAATAATTTGATTTTTTAACAATATTGATACTAACAATGTAGATTCAAAAAGTCATTCATGTGCATATCCAATCACAACAAAAAAGAGTAGAATTTAGTTCTATTAACCATTGTTTCTTCATTAGATTATGATGAGAGGATACTTTCATATTTGTGCAGAGATGGCCCATCATTGAAATATAGACTATATGTTTTTTTTAAAATTCTCAACACATAATCAATTAACCCAAAGCTAAAAAAAAGACTAATTAAGAAATTTGACATTAAACAATTAGTAATAATCTTTACAGAAGGAGGAAAACACAAAATAATTAGACAAACAATTTCATAAGAAGTAAGACGAACAAAATCAAAATGAGAAAATAATTTCATCCTTTAACAATATTGATACTAAAAATGTAGGTTCAAAAAGTCATTTATGTGCATATCCATTCACAAAAAAAAAAGTGAAATTTAGTGGTATTAACTATTGTTTCTTCATTAGATTAGGAAGAATGGATACTTTCATATCTGTGCATAAAAGGTCCATCATTGACATATAGGCTATATGTTTTCTTTAGTGTTGACAACTTCATAAAATTCCCAACGCATAATCAATTAACCCAAAGCTAAAAAAAAGACTAATTAAGAAATTTGACATGAAACAATTAGTAATAATCTTCACAGAAAGAGCAAAACACAAAATAATTACACAAACAATTTCATAAGAAGTATGATAGACAAAATCAAAATGAGAAAATAATTTGATTGTTTAACAACATTGATACTAACAATGTAGATTGAAAAAGTCGTTCATGTGTATATTCAATTACAACCAAAAAGAGTGGAATTTTGTGGTATTAACCGTATTTTCTTCATTAGATTATGAAGAGAGGATACTTTCATATCTGTGCAGAGATGGCCCATCATTGAAAGATAGACTATATGTTTGTTTTACTGTTGACAACTTCATAAAATTTTCAACACATAATCAATTAACCCAAAGCTAAAAAAAAGACTAATTAAGAAATTTGACATTAAACAATTAGTAAATAATCTTCACAGAAGGAAGAAAACACAAAATAATTAGACAAACAATTTCATCAGAAGTAAGACGAACATAATCAAAATGAGAACATAATTTGATCTTTTAACAATATTGATACTAACAATGTAGATTCAAAAAGTCATTCATGTGTATATCCAACCACAACAAAAAAGAGTGGAATTTAGTGCTATTAACCATTGTTTCTTCATTAGATTTTGAAGAGTGGATACTTTCATATCAGTGTAGAGATGGCCCATCATTGAAATATAGACTATATGTTTTTTTTTAAAATTCTCAACACATAATCAATTAACCCAAAGCTAAAAAAAAGACTAATTGAGAAATTTGACATTAAATAATTGGTAATAATCTTAACAGAGGGAGGAAAGCAGAAAATAATTACACAAACAATTTCATAAGAAGTAAGACGGACAAAATCAAAATGAGAAAATAATTTGATCTTTTAACAATATTGATACTAAAAATGTAGATCCAAAAAGTCATTCATGTGCATATCCAATCACAACAAAAAAGAGTGGAATTTAGTGGTATTAAGCATTGTTTCTTCATTAGATTAGGAAGAGTGGATACTCTAATATCTGTGCAGAAAAGGCCCATCATTGAAATATAGGCTATATGATTTCTTTAGTGTTGACAACTTCATAAAATTCTCAACACATAATCAATTAAGCAAAAGCTATAAAAAAAAGACTAATTAAGAAATTTGACATTAAACAATAAGTAATAATCTTCACAGAAGGAGGAAATCACAAAATAATTACGCAAACAATTTCATAAGAAGTATGACAGAAAAAAACAAAATGAGAAAATAATTTCATTTTTTAACAATATTGATACTAACAATGTAGATTCAAAAAGTCATTCATGTGCATATCCAACACAACAAAAAAGAGTGTAATTTAGTGCTATTAACCATTGTTTCTTCATTAGATTATGAAGAGAGGATACTTTCATATCTGTGAAGAGATGGCCCATCATTGAAATATAGACTATATGTTTTTTTTTTAAATTCTCAACACATATTCAGTTAACCCAAAGCTAAAAAAAAGACTAATTAAGAAATTTGACATTAAATAATTAGTAATAACCTTAAAAGAGGGAGGAAAGCAGAAAATAATTACACAAACAATTTCATAAGAAGTTGGACGAACAAAATCAAAATGAGAAAATAATTTGATCTTTTAACAATATTGATACTAACAATGTAGATTCAAAAAGTCATTCATGTGCATATCCAATCACAACAAAAAAGAGTGGAATTTAGTGGTATTAACCATTGTTTCTTGATTAGATTATGAAGAATGGATACTTTCATATCTGTGCAGAACTGGCCCATTATTGAAATATAGGCTATATGTTTTCTTTAGTATTGACAACTTCATAAAATTCTCAACACATAATCAATTAACCCGAAGCTAAAAAAAAGACTAATTAAAAAATTCGACATTAAACAATTAGTAATAATCTTGACAGAAGGAGCAAAACACAAAAGAATTACCCTAACAATTTCATAAGAGGTATGACAGAAAAAATCAAAATGTGAAAATAATTTGATTTTTTAACAATATTGATAATAACAATGTAGACTCAAAAAGTCATTCATGTGCATATCCAATCACAACAAAAAAGAGTGGAATTTAGTGCTATTAACCATTGTTTCTTCATTAGATTATGAAGAGAGGATACTTTCATATCTGTGCAGAGATGGCCCATCATTGAAATATACACTTTATGTTTTTTTTAAAATTCTCAACACATAATCAATTAACCCAAAGCTAAAAAAAAGACTAATTAAGAAATTTGTCATTAAACAATTAGTAATAATCTTCACAGAAGGAAGAAAGCACAAAATAATTAGACAAACAATTTCATAATTTCATAAGAAGTAAGACGAACAAAATCAAAATGAGAAAATAATTTGATCTTTTAACAATATTGATAATAACAATGTAGATTCAAAAAGTCATTCATGTGCATATCCAGTCACAACAAAAAAAAGTGGAATTTAGTGCTATTAACTATTGTTTCTTCATTAGATTAGGAAGAGTGGATACTTTCATATCTGTGCATCAAAAGGCCCATCATTTAAATATAGGCTATATGTTTTCTTTAGTATTGACAACTTCATAAAATTATCAACACATAATCAATTAACCCAAAGCTAAAAAAAAAAGACTAATTAAAAAATTTGACATTAAACAATTAGTAATAATCTTCACAGAAGGAGCAAAACACAAAATAATTACACAAACAATTTCATAAGAAGTATGACAGACAAAAGCAAAATGAGAAAATAATTTGATTGTTTAAGAACATTGATACTAACAATGTAGATTCAAAAAGTCGTTCATGTGCAGATTCAATTACAACAAAAAAGAGTGGAATTTTGTGGTATTAACCATATTTTCTTCATTAGATTATGAAGAGAGGATACTTTCATATCTTTGCAGAGATGGCCCATCATTGAAATATACACTATATGTTTTTTTTTAAATTCTCAACACATAATCAATTAACCCAAAGCGAAAAAAAAGACTAATTAAGAAATTTGACATTAAACAATTAGTAATAATCTTCACAGAAGGAGGAAAACACAAAATATTTAGACAAACAATTTCATAAGAAGTAAGACGAACAAAATCAAAATGAGAAAATAATTTGATCTTTTAACAATATTGATACTAAAAATGTAGATTCAAAAAGTCATTCATGTGCATATTCAGTCACAACAAAAAAAAGTGGAATTTGGTGCTATTAACTATTGTTTCTTCATTAGATTAGGAAGAGTGGATACTTTCATATCTGTGCATCAAAAGGCCCATCATTGAAATATAGGCTATATGTTTTCTTTAGTGTTGACAACTTCATCAAATTCTCAACACATAATCAATTAACCCAAAGCTAAAAAAAAGACTAATTAAGAAATTTGACATTAAACAATTAGTCATAATCTTCACAGAAGGAGCAAAACACAAAATAATTACACAAACAAATTCATAAGAAGTATGACAGAAAAAATCCAAATGAGAAAATAATTTAATTTTTTAACAATATTGATACTAACAATGTAGATTCAAAAAGTCATTCATGTGCATATCCAATCACAACAAAAAAGAGTGGAATTTAGTGCTATTAACCATTGTTTCTTCATTAGATTATGAAGAGAGGATACTTTCATATCTGTGCAGAGATGGCCCATCATTGAAATATACACTATATGTTTTTTTTAAAATTCTCAACACATAATCAATTAACCCAAAGCTAAAAAAAAGACTAATTAAGAAATTTGACATTAAACAATTAGTAATAATCTTAACAAAAGGAGGAAAGCAAAAAATAATTACACAAACAATTTCATAAGAAGTAAGACGGACAAAATCAAAATGAGAAAATAATTTGATCTTTTAACAATATTGATACTAAGAATGTAGATTCAAAAAGTCATTCATGGCCATATCCAATCACAACAAAAAAGAGTGGAATTTAGTGGTATTAACCATTGTTTCTTCATTAGATTAGGAAGAGTGGATACTTTCATATATGTGCAGAAAAGGCGCATCATTGAAATATAGGCTATATGATTTCTTTAGTGTTGACAACTTCATAAAACTCTCAACACATAATCAATTAAGCAAAAGCTAAAAAAAGACTAATTAAGAAATTTGACATTAAAAAATTAGTAATAATCTTCACAGATGGAGCAAAACACAAAATAATTACGCAAACATTTTCATAAGAAGTATGACAGAAAAAATCAAAATGAGAAAATAATTTGATTTTTTAACGACTTTGATACTAACAATGTAGATTCAAAAAGTCGTTCATATGCGTATTCAATTACAACAAAAAAGAGTGGAATTTTGTGGTATTAACCATTGTTTCTTCATTAGATTATGAAAAAAGGATACTTTCATATCTGTGCAGAGATGGCCCATCATTGAAATATAGACTATATGTTTTTTTTTAAATTCTCAACACATAATCAATTAACCCAAAGCTAAAAAAAAGACTAATTAAGAAATTTTTTTCTGTAGTATTAACCATTGTTTCTTTATTAGATTAGAAAGAGTGGATACTTTCATATCTGTGCAGAAAAGGCGCATCATTGAAATATAGGCTATATGATTTCTTTAGTGTTGACAACTTCATAAAATTCTCAACACATAATCAATTAAGCAAAAGCTAAAAAAAGACTAATTAAGAAATTTGACATTAAAAAATTAGTAATAATCTTCACAGATGGAGCAAAACACAATAATTACGCAAACATTTTCATAAGAAGTATGACAGAAAAAATCAAAATGAGAAAATAATTTGTCTTTTTAACAGTATTGATACTAACAATGTAGATTCAAAAAGTCATTCATGTGCATATCCAATCACAACAAAAAAGAGTGGAATTTAGTGCTATTAACCATTGTTTCTTCATTAGATTATGAAGAGAGGATACTTTCATATCTTTGCAGAGATGGCCCATCATTGAAATATAGACTATATGTATTTTTTAAAATTCTCAACACATAATCAATTAACCCAAAGCTAAAAAAAAGACTAATTAAGAAATTTGACATTAAACAACTAGTAATAATCTTCACAAAAGGAGGAAAGCACAAAATAATTAGACAAACAATTTCATAAGATGTAAGACGAACAAAATCAAAATGAGAAAATAATTTGATTTTTTAACGACTTTGATACTAACAATGTAGATTCAAAAAGTCGTTCATGTGCATATTCAATTACAACA
The DNA here is from genome assembly GCF_037176805.1 of Vigna unguiculata. Lineage (NCBI taxonomy): Eukaryota > Viridiplantae > Streptophyta > Magnoliopsida > Fabales > Fabaceae > Vigna > Vigna unguiculata. The sequence continues at coordinate 26,221,873 of NC_140801.1, forward strand.
AAAAAGAGTGGAATTTTGTGGTATTAACTATATTTTCTTCATTAGATTATGAAGAGAGGATACTTTCATATGTGTGCAAAGATGGCCCATCATTGAAATATAGACTATATGTTTTTTTTCAAATTCTCAACACATAATCAATTAACCCAAAGCTAAAAAAAAGACTAATTAAGAAATTTGACATTAAACAATTAGTAATAATCTTCACAGAAAGAGGAAAACACAAAATAATTACACAAACAATTTCATAAGAAGTAAGACGGACAAAATCAAAATGAGAAAATAATTTGATCTTTTAACAATATTGATACTAACAATGTAGATTCAAAAAGTCATTCATGTGCATATCCAATCACAGCAAAAAAGAGTGGAATTTAGTGGTATTAACCATTGTTTCTTCATTAGATTATGAAGAGTGGATACTTTCATATCTGTGCAGAAATGGCCCATCATTGAAATATAGGCTATATGTTTTCTTTAGTATTGACAACTTCATAAAATTCTCAACACATAATCAATTAACCCAAAGCTAAAAATAAAAGACTAATTAAGAAATTTGACATTAAATAATTAGTAATAATCTGAACAGAAGGAGGAAAGCAAAAAATAATTACACAAACAATTTCATAAGAAGTATGACAGAAAAAATATAAATGAGAAAATAATTTGATTTTTTAACCATATTGATACTAACAATGTAGATTCAAAAAGTCATTCATGTGCATATCCAATCACAACAAAAAAGAGTGGAATTTAGTGCTATTAACCATTGTTTCTTCATTAAATTATGAAGAGAGGATACTTTCATATCTGTGATGAGATGGCCCATCATTGAAATATAGACTATATGTTTTTTTTAAAATTCTCAACGCATAATCAATTAACCCAAAGCTAAAAAAAAGACTAATTAAGAAATTTGACATTAAACAATTAGTAATAATCTTCACAGAAGGAGCAAAACACAAAATAATTACACAAACAATTTCATAAGAAGTATGACAGACAAAAGCAAAATGAGAAAATAATTTGATTGTTTAACAACATTGATACTAACAATGTAGATTCAAAAAGTCGTTCATGTGCATATTCAATTACAACAAAAAAGAATGGAATTTTGTGGTATTAACTATATTTTCTTCATTAGATTATGAAGAGAGGATACTTTCACATCTGTGCAAAGATGGCCCATCATTGAAATATAGACTATATGTTTTTTTTTTAAATTCTCAACACATAATCAATTAACCCAAAGCTAAAAAAAAGACTAATTAAGAAATTTGACATTAAACAATTAGTAATAATCTACACAGAAAGAGGAAAACACAAAATAATTACACAAACAATTTCATAAGAAGTACGACAGACAAAATCAAAATGAGAAAATAATTTGATTTTCTAACAATATTGATACTAACAACGTAGATTCAAAAAGTCATTCATTTGCATATCCAATCACGACAAAAAAGAGTGGAATTTTGTGGTATTAACTATATTTTCTTCATTAGATTATGAAGAGAGGATACTTTCACATCTGTGCAGAGATGGCCCATCATTGAAATATAGACTATATGTTTTTTTTAAATTCTCAACACATAATCAATTAACCCAAAGCTAAAAAAAAGACTAATTAAGAAATTTGACATTAAACAATTAGTAATAATCTTCACAGAAGGAGGAAAACACAAAATATTTAGACAAACAATTTCATAAGAAGTAAGACGAACAAAATCAAAATGAGAAAATAATTTCATCTTTTAACAATATTGATACTAAAAATGTAGATTCAAAAAGTCATTCATGTGCATATCCAGTCACAACAAAAAAAAGTGGAATTTAGTGGTATTAACTATTGTTTCTTCATTAGATTAGGAAGAGTGGATACTTTCATATCTGTGCATCAAAAGGCCCATCATTGAAATATAGGCTATATGTTTTCTTTAGTGTTGACAACTTTATAAAATTCTTAACACATAATCAATTAACCCAAAGCTAAAAAAAAGACTAATTAAGAAATTTGATATTAAACAATTAGTAATAATCTTCACAGAAGGAGCAAAACACAAAATAATTACACAAACAAATTCATAAGAAGTATGACAGAAAAAATCAAAATGAGAAAATAATTTAATTTTTTAACAACCTTGATACTAACAATGTAGATTCAAAAAGTCATTCATTTGCATAACCAATCACAACTAAAAAGAGTGGAACTTAGTGGTATTAACCATTGTTTCTTTATTAGATTAGAAAGAGTGGATACTTTCATATCTGTGCAGAAAAGGCGCATCATTGAAATATAGGCTATATGATTTCTTTAGTGTTGACAACTTCATAAAATTCTCAACACATAATCAATTAAGCAAAAGCTAAAAAAAGACTAATTAAGAAATTTGACATTAAAAAATTAGTAATAATCTTCACAGATGGAGCAAAACACAATAATTACGCAAACATTTTCATAAGAAGTATGACAGAAAAAATCAAAATTAGAAAATAATTTGTCTTTTTAACAGTATTGATACTAACAATGTAGATTCAAAAAGTCATTCATGTGCATATCCAATCACAACAAAAAAGAGTGGAATTTAGTGCTATTAACCATTGTTTCTTCATTAGATTATGAAGAGAGGATACTTTCATATCTTTGCAGAGATGGCCCATCATTGAAATATAGACTATATGTATTTTTTAAAATTCTCAACACATAATCAATTAACCCAAAGCTAAAAAAAAGACTAATTAAGAAATTTGACATTAAACAATTAGTAATAATCTTCACAAAAGGAGGAAAGCACAAAATAATTAGACAAACAATTTCATAAGATGTAAGACGAACAAAATCGAAATGAGAAAATAATTTGATTTTTTAACGACTTTGATACTAACAATGTAGATTCAAAAAGTCGTTCATGTGCGTATTCAATTACAACAAAAAAGAGTGCAATTTTGTGGTATTAACCATTGTTTCTTCATTAGATTATGAAGAGAGGATACTTTCATATCTGTGCAGAGATGGCCCATCATTGAAATATAGACTATATGTTTTTTTTAAATTCTCAACACATAATCAATTAACCCAAAGCTAAAAAAAAGACTAATTAAGAAATTTGACATTAAACAATTAGTAATAATCTTCACAGAAGGAGGAAAACACAAAATATTTAGACAAACAATTTCATAAGAAGTAAGACGAACAAAATCAAAATGAGAAAATAATTTCATCTTTTAACAATATTGATACTAAAAATGTAGCTTCAAAAAGTCATTCATGTGCATATCCAGTCACAACAAAAAAAAAAGTGGAATTTAGTGGTATTAACTATTGTTTCTTCATTAGATTAGGAAGTATGGATACTTTCATATCTTTGCATCAAAAGGCCCATCATTGAAATATAGGCTATATGTTTTCTTTAGTATTGACAACTTCGTAAAATTCTCAACACATAATCAATTAACCTAAAGCTAAAAAAAAGACTAATTAAGAAATTTGACATTAAACAATTAGTAATAATCTTCACAGAAGGAGCAAAACACAAAATAATTACACAAACAATTTCATAAGAAGTATGACAGACAAAATCAAAATGAGAATATAATTTGATTGTTTAACAACATTGATACTAACAATGTAGATTCAAAAAGTCGTTCATGTGCATATTCAATTACAACAAAAAAGAGTGGAATTTTGTGGTATTAACTATATTTTCTTCATTAGATTATGAAGAGAGGATACTTTCATATGTGTGCAAAGATGGCCCATCATTGAAATATAGACTATATGTTTTTTTTCAAATTCTCAACACATAATCAATTAACCCAAAGCTAAAAAAAAGACTAATTAAGAAATTTGACATTAAACAATTAGTAATAATCTTCACAGAAAGAGGAAAACACAAAATAATTACACAAACAATTTCATAAGAAGTAAGACGGACAAAATCAAAATGAGAAAATAATTTGATCTTTTAACAATATTGATACTAACAATGTAGATTCAAAAAGTCATTCATGTGCATATCCAATCACAGCAAAAAAGAGTGGAATTTAGTGGTATTAACCATTGTTTCTTCATTAGATTATGAAGAGTGGATACTTTCATATCTGTGCAGAAATGGCCCATCATTGAAATATAGGCTATATGTTTTCTTTAGTATTGACAACTTCATAAAATTCTCAACACATAATCAATTAACCCAAAGCTAAAAATAAAAGACTAATTAAGAAATTTGACATTAAATAATTAGTAATAATCTTAACAGAAGGAGGAAAGCAAAAAATAATTACACAAACAATTTCATAAGAAGTATGACAGAAAAAATCAAAATGAGAAAATAATTTGATTTTTTAACCATATTGATACTAACAATGTAGATTCAAAAAGTCATTCATGTGCATATCCAATCACAACAAAAAAGAGTGGAATTTAGTGCTATTAACCATTGTTTCTTCATTAGATTATGAAGAGAGGATACTTTCATATCTGTGCTGAGATGGCCCATCATTGAAATATAGACTATATGTTTTTTTTAAAATTCTCAACACATAATCAATTAACCCAAAGCTAAAAAAAAGACTAATTAAGAAATTTGACATTAAACAATTAGTAATAATCTTCACAGAAGGAGCAAAACACAAAATAATTACACAAACAATTTCATAAGAAGTATGACAGACAAAAGCAAAATGAGAAAATAATTTGATTGTTTAACAACATTGATACTAACAATGTAGATTCAAAAAGTCGTTCATGTGCATATTCAATTACAACAAAAAAGAGTGGAATTGTGTGGTATTAACTATATTTTCTTCATTAGATTATGAAGAGAGGATACTTTCACATCTGTGCAAAGATGGCCCATCATTGAAATATAGACTATATGTTTTTTTTTTTAAATTCTCAACACATAATCAATTAACCCAAAGCTAAAAAAAAGACTAATTAAGAAATTTGACATTAAACAATTAGTAATAATCTACACAGAAAGAGGAAAACACAAAATAATTACACAAACAATTTCATAAGAAGTACGACAGACAAAATCAAAATGAGAAAATAATTTGATTTTCTAACAATATTGATACTAACAACGTAGATTCAAAAAGTCATTCATTTGCATATCCAATCACGACAAAAAAGAGTGGAATTTTGTGGTATTAACTATATTTTCTTCATTAGATTATGAAGAGAGGATACTTTCACATCTGTGCAGAGATGGCCCATCATTGAAATATAGACTATATGTTTTTTTTAAATTCTCAACACATAATCAATTAACCCAAAGCTAAAAAAAAGACTAATTAAGAAATTTGACATTAAACAATTAGTAATAATCTTCACAGAAGGAGGAAAACACAAAATATTTAGACAAACAATTTTATAAGAAGTAAGACGAACAAAATCAAATTGAGAAAATAATTTCATCTTTTAACAATATTGATACTAAAAATGTAGATTCAAAAAGTCATTCATGTGCATATCCAGTCACAACAAAAAAAAGTGGAATTTAGTGGTATTAACTATTGTTTCTTCATTAGATTAGGAAGAGTGGATACTTCCATATCTGTGCATCAACAGGCTATATGTTTTTTTTTGTGTTGACAACTTTATAAAATTCTCAACACATAATCAAATAACCCAAAGCTAAAAAAAGGACTAATAAAGAAATTTGACATTAAACAATTAGCAATAATCTTCATAGAAGGAGGAAAACACAAAATAATTACACAAACAATTTCATAAGAAGTATGACATACAAAATCAAAATGAGAAAATAATTTGATTTTTAACAACATGGATACTAACAATGTAGATTCAAAAATTTGTTCATGTGCATATTCAATTACAACAAAAAAGAGTGGAATTTAGTGTTATTAACCATTGTTTCTTCGTTAGGTTATGAAGAGAGGATACTTTCATCTCTGTGCAGAGATGACCTATGAATTGAAATATAGGCTATATGTTTTTTTAGTGTTCACAACTTCATAAAATTCTCAACACATAATCAATTAACCCAAAGCTAAAAAAAAGACTAATTCAGAAATTTGACATTAAATAATTAGTAATAATCTTCGCAGAAGGAGGAAATCACAAAATAATTACACAAACATTTTCATAAGAAGTATGACTAACAAAATTAAAATGAGAAAATAATTTGATTTTTTAACAACCTTGATACTAACAATGTAGATTCAAAAAGTCATTCATTTGCATAACCAATCACAACTAAAAAGAGTGGAACTTAGTGGTATTAACCATTGCTTCTTCATTAGATTATGAAGACAGATACTTTCATATATGTCCAAAAATTGCCCATCATTGAAATATAGGCTATATGTTTTTTTAGTGTTGACAACTTCATAAAATTCTCAACACATAATCAATTAACCCAAAGTTAAAAAGAAGACTAATTAAGAAATTTGACATTAAACAATTAGTAATAATCTTCATAGAAGAGGGAAAACACAAAATAATTACACAAACAATTTCATAAGAAGTATGATAGACAAAATGAAAATGAGAAAATAATTTGATTTTTAACAATATTGATACTAATAATGTAGATTCAAAAAGTCATTCATGTGCAAATCCAATCACAACAAGAAAAGGTGGAATTTAGTGCTATTAACCATTGTTTCTTCATTAGATTATGAAGAGTGGATACTTTCATATCTGTGCAGAAATGGCCCATCATTGAAATATAGGCTATATGTTTTCTTTAGTGTTGACAACTTCATAAAATTCTCGACACATAATAAATTAACTCAAATCTAAAAAACAGACTAATTAAGAAATTTGACATTAAACAATTAATAATAATCTTCACTGAAGGAGGAAAACACAAAATAAATACACAAACAATTTCATAAGAAGTATGATAGCCAAAATCAATATGAGAAAATAATTTGATTGTTTAACAACATTGATACTAACAATGTTGATTAAAAAAGTCATTCATGTGCATATTCAATTACAACAAAAAAGAGTGGAATTTAGTGATATTAACCATTGTTTCTTCATTAGATTATGAAGAGAGGATACTTTCATATCTGTGCTGAGATGGCCCATCATTGAAATATAGACTATATGTTTTTTTTAAAATTCTCAACACATAATCAATTAACCCAAAGCTAAAAAAAAGACTAATTAAGAATTTTGACATTAAACAATTAGTAATAATCTTCACAGAAGGAGCAAAACACAAAAATAATTACACAAACAATTTCATAAGAAGTATGACAGACAAAATCAATATGAGAAAATAATTTGATTTTTTAACAATATTGATACTAACAATGTAGACTCAAAAAGTCATTCATGTGCATATCCAATCACAACAAAAGAAGAGTGGAATTTAGTGCTATTAACCATTGTTTCTTCATTAGATGATGAAGAGAGGATGCTTTCATATCTGTGCAGAGATGGCCCATCATTGAAATACAGGCTATATGTTTTTTTTTGTGTTGACAACTTTATAAAATTCTCAACACATAATCAAATAACCCAAAGCTAAAAAAAGGACTAATAAAGAAATTTGACATTAAACAATTAGCAATAATCTTCATAGAAGGAGGAAAACACAAAATAATTACACAAACAATTTCATAAGAAGTATGACATACAAAATCAAAATGAGAAAATAATTTGATTTTTAACAACATGGATACTAACAATGTAGATTCAAAAATTTGTTCATGTGCATATTCAATTACAACAAAAAAGAGTGGAATTTAGTGTTATTAACCATTGTTTCTTCGTTAGGTTATGAAGAGAGGATACTTTCATCTCTGTGCAGAGATGACCTATGAATTGAAATATAGGCTATATGTTTTTTTAGTGTTCACAACTTCATAAAATTCTCAACACATAATCAATTAACCCAAAGCTAAAAAAAAGACTAATTCAGAAATTTGACATTAAATAATTAGTAATAATCTTCGCAGAAGGAGGAAATCACAAAATAATTACACAAACATTTTCATAAGAAGTATGACTAACAAAATTAAAATGAGAAAATAATTTGATTTTTTAACAACCTTGATACTAACAATGTAGATTCAAAAAGTCATTCATTTGCATAACCAATCACAACTAAAAAGAGTGGAACTTAGTGGTATTAACCATTGCTTCTTCATTAGATTATGAAGACAGATACTTTCATATATGTCCAAAAATTGCCCATCATTGAAATATAGGCTATATGTTTTTTTAGTGTTGACAACTTCATAAAATTCTCAACACATAATCAATTAACCCAAAGTTAAAAAGAAGACTAATTAAGAAATTTGACATTAAACAATTAGTAATAATCTTCATAGAAGAGGGAAAACACAAAATAATTACACAAACAATTTCATAAGAAGTATGATAGACAAAATGAAAATGAGAAAATAATTTGATTTTTAACAATATTGATACTAATAATGTAGATTCAAAAAGTCATTCATGTGCAAATCCAATCACAACAAGAAAAGGTGGAATTTAGTGCTATTAACCATTGTTTCTTCATTAGATTATGAAGAGTGGATACTTTCATATCTGTGCAGAAATGGCCCATCATTGAAATATAGGCTATATGTTTTCTTTAGTGTTGACAACTTCATAAAATTCTCGACACATAATAAATTAACTCAAATCTAAAAAACAGACTAATTAAGAAATTTGACATTAAACAATTAATAATAATCTTCACTGAAGGAGGAAAACACAAAATAAATACACAAACAATTTCATAAGAAGTATGATAGCCAAAATCAATATGAGAAAATAATTTGATTGTTTAACAACATTGATACTAACAATGTTGATTAAAAAAGTCATTCATGTGCATATTCAATTACAACAAAAAAGAGTGGAATTTAGTGATATTAACCATTGTTTCTTCATTAGATTATGAAGAGAGGATACTTTCATATCTGTGCTGAGATGGCCCATCATTGAAATATAGACTATATGTTTTTTTTAAAATTCTCAACACATAATCAATTAACCCAAAGCTAAAAAAAAGACTAATTAAGAATTTTGACATTAAACAATTAGTAATAATCTTCACAGAAGGAGCAAAACACAAAAATAATTACACAAACAATTTCATAAGAAGTATGACAGACAAAATCAATATGAGAAAATAATTTGATTTTTTAACAATATTGATACTAACAATGTAGACTCAAAAAGTCATTCATGTGCATATCCAATCACAACAAAAGAAGAGTGGAATTTAGTGCTATTAACCATTGTTTCTTCATTAGATGATGAAGAGAGGATGCTTTCATATCTGTGCAGAGATGGCCCATCATTGAAATACAGGCTATATGTTTTTTTTTGTGTTGACAACTTTATAAAATTCTCAACACATAATCAAATAACCCAAAGCTAAAAAAAGGACTAATAAAGAAATTTGACATTAAACAATTAGCAATAATCTTCATAGAAGGAGGAAAACACAAAATAATTACACAAACAATTTCATAAGAAGTATGACATACAAAATCAAAATGAGAAAATAATTTGATTTTTAACAACATGGATACTAACAATGTAGATTCAAAAATTTGTTCATGTGCATATTCAATTACAACAAAAAAGAGTGGAATTTAGTGTTATTAACCATTGTTTCTTCGTTAGGTTATGAAGAGAGGATACTTTCATCTCTGTGCAGAGATGACCTATGAATTGAAATATAGGCTATATGTTTTTTTAGTGTTCACAACTTCATAAAATTCTCAACACATAATCAATTAACCCAAAGCTAAAAAAAAGACTAATTCAGAAATTTGACATTAAATAATTAGTAATAATCTTCGCAGAAGGAGGAAATCACAAAATAATTACACAAACATTTTCATAAGAAGTATGACTAACAAAATTAAAATGAGAAAATAATTTGATTTTTTAACAACCTTGATACTAACAATGTAGATTCAAAAAGTCATTCATTTGCATAACCAATCACAACTAAAAAGAGTGGAACTTAGTGGTATTAACCATTGCTTCTTCATTAGATTATGAAGACAGATACTTTCATATATGTCCAAAAATTGCCCATCATTGAAATATAGGCTATATGTTTTTTTAGTGTTGACAACTTCATAAAATTCTCAACACATAATCAATTAACCCAAAGTTAAAAAGAAGACTAATTAAGAAATTTGACATTAAACAATTAGTAATAATCTTCATAGAAGAGGGAAAACACAAAATAATTACACAAACAATTTCATAAGAAGTATGATAGACAAAATGAAAATGAGAAAATAATTTGATTTTTAACAATATTGATACTAATAATGTAGATTCAAAAAGTCATTCATGTGCAAATCCAATCACAACAAGAAAAGGTGGAATTTAGTGCTATTAACCATTGTTTCTTCATTAGATTATGAAGAGTGGATACTTTCATATCTGTGCAGAAATGGCCCATCATTGAAATATAGGCTATATGTTTTCTTTAGTGTTGACAACTTCATAAAATTCTCGACACATAATAAATTAACTCAAATCTAAAAAACAGACTAATTAAGAAATTTGACATTAAACAATTAATAATAATCTTCACTGAAGGAGGAAAACACAAAATAAATACACAAACAATTTCATAAGAAGTATGATAGCCAAAATCAATATGAGAAAATAATTTGATTGTTTAACAACATTGATACTAACAATGTTGATTAAAAAAGTCATTCATGTGCATATTCAATTACAACAAAAAAGAGTGGAATTTAGTGATATTAACCATTGTTTCTTCATTAGATTATGAAGAGAGGATACTTTCATATCTGTGCTGAGATGGCCCATCATTGAAATATAGACTATATGTTTTTTTTAAAATTCTCAACACATAATCAATTAACCCAAAGCTAAAAAAAAGACTAATTAAGAATTTTGACATTAAACAATTAGTAATAATCTTCACAGAAGGAGCAAAACACAAAAATAATTACACAAACAATTTCATAAGAAGTATGACAGACAAAATCAATATGAGAAAATAATTTGATTTTTTAACAATATTGATACTAACAATGTAGACTCAAAAAGTCATTCATGTGCATATCCAATCACAACAAAAGAAGAGTGGAATTTAGTGCTATTAACCATTGTTTCTTCATTAGATGATGAAGAGAGGATGCTTTCATATCTGTGCAGAGATGGCCCATCATTGAAATACAGGCTATATGTTTTTTTTTGTGTTGACAACTTTATAAAATTCTCAACACATAATCAAATAACCCAAAGCTAAAAAAAGGACTAATAAAGAAATTTGACATTAAACAATTAGCAATAATCTTCATAGAAGGAGGAAAACACAAAATAATTACACAAACAATTTCATAAGAAGTATGACATACAAAATCAAAATGAGAAAATAATTTGATTTTTAACAACATGGATACTAACAATGTAGATTCAAAAATTTGTTCATGTGCATATTCAATTACAACAAAAAAGAGTGGAATTTAGTGTTATTAACCATTGTTTCTTCGTTAGGTTATGAAGAGAGGATACTTTCATCTCTGTGCAGAGATGACCTATGAATTGAAATATAGGCTATATGTTTTTTTAGTGTTCACAACTTCATAAAATTCTCAACACATAATCAATTAACCCAAAGCTAAAAAAAAGACTAATTCAGAAATTTGACATTAAATAATTAGTAATAATCTTCGCAGAAGGAGGAAATCACAAAATAATTACACAAACATTTTCATAAGAAGTATGACTAACAAAATTAAAATGAGAAAATAATTTGATTTTTTAACAACCTTGATACTAACAATGTAGATTCAAAAAGTCATTCATTTGCATAACCAATCACAACTAAAAAGAGTGGAACTTAGTGGTATTAACCATTGCTTCTTCATTAGATTATGAAGACAGATACTTTCATATATGTCCAAAAATTGCCCATCATTGAAATATAGGCTATATGTTTTTTTAGTGTTGACAACTTCATAAAATTCTCAACACATAATCAATTAACCCAAAGTTAAAAAGAAGACTAATTAAGAAATTTGACATTAAACAATTAGTAATAATCTTCATAGAAGAGGGAAAACACAAAATAATTACACAAACAATTTCATAAGAAGTATGATAGACAAAATGAAAATGAGAAAATAATTTGATTTTTAACAATATTGATACTAATAATGTAGATTCAAAAAGTCATTCATGTGCAAATCCAATCACAACAAGAAAAGGTGGAATTTAGTGCTATTAACCATTGTTTCTTCATTAGATTATGAAGAGTGGATACTTTCATATCTGTGCAGAAATGGCCCATCATTGAAATATAGGCTATATGTTTTCTTTAGTGTTGACAACTTCATAAAATTCTCGACACATAATAAATTAACTCAAATCTAAAAAACAGACTAATTAAGAAATTTGACATTAAACAATTAATAATAATCTTCACTGAAGGAGGAAAACACAAAATAAATACACAAACAATTTCATAAGAAGTATGATAGCCAAAATCAATATGAGAAAATAATTTGATTGTTTAACAACATTGATACTAACAATGTTGATTAAAAAAGTCATTCATGTGCATATTCAATTACAACAAAAAAGAGTGGAATTTAGTGATATTAACCATTGTTTCTTCATTAGATTATGAAGAGAGGATACTTTCATATCTGTGCTGAGATGGCCCATCATTGAAATATAGACTATATGTTTTTTTTAAAATTCTCAACACATAATCAATTAACCCAAAGCTAAAAAAAAGACTAATTAAGAATTTTGACATTAAACAATTAGTAATAATCTTCACAGAAGGAGGAAAACACAAAAATAATTACACAAACAATTTCATAAGAAGTATGACAGACAAAATCAATATGAGAAAATAATTTGATTTTTTAACAATATTGATACTAACAATGTAGACTCAAAAAGTCATTCATGTGCATATCCAATCACAACAAAAGAAGAGTGGAATTTAGTGCTATTAACCATTGTTTCTTCATTAGATGATGAAGAGAGGATGCTTTCATATCTGTGCAGAGATGGCCCATCATTGAAATACAGGCTATATGTTTTTTTTTGTGTTGACAACTTTATAAAATTCTCAACACATAATCAAATAACCCAAAGCTAAAAAAAGGACTAATAAAGAAATTTGACATTAAACAATTAGCAATAATCTTCATAGAAGGAGGAAAACACAAAATAATTACACAAACAATTTCATAAGAAGTATGACATACAAAATCAAAATGAGAAAATAATTTGATTTTTAACAACATGGATACTAACAATGTAGATTCAAAAATTTGTTCATGTGCATATTCAATTACAACAAAAAAGAGTAGAATTTAGTGTTATTAACCATTGTTTCTTCGTTAGATTATGAAGAGAGGATACTTTCATCTCTGTGCAGAGCTGACCTATGAATTGAAATATAGGCTATATGTTTTTTTAGTGTTCACAACTTCATAAAATTCTCAACACATAATCAATTAACCCAAAGCTAAAAAAAAGACTAATTCAGAAATTTGACATTAAATAATTAGTAATAATCTTCGCAGAAGGAGGAAATCACAAAATAATTACACAAACATTTTCATAAGAAGTATGACTAACAAAATTAAAATGAGAAAATAATTTGATTTTTTAACAACCTTGATACTAACAATGTAGATTCAAAAAGTCATTCATTTGCATAACCAATCACAACTAAAAAGAGTGGAACTTAGTGGTATTAACCATTGCTTCTTCATTAGATTATGAAGACAGATACTTTCATATATGTCCAAAAATTGCCCATCATTGAAATATAGGCTATATGTTTTTTTAGTGTTGACAACTTCATAAAATTCTCAACACATAATCAATTAACCCAAAGTTAAAAAGAAGACTAATTAAGAAATTTGACATTAAAAAATTAGTAATAATCTTCATAGAAGAGGGAAAACACAAAATAATTACACAAACAATTTCATAAGAAGTATGATAGACAAAATCAAAATGAGAAAATAATTTGATTTTTTAACAATATTGATACTAATAATGTAGATTCAAAAAGTCATTCATGTGCAAATCCAATCACAACAAGAAAAGGTGGAATTTAGTGCTATTAACCATTGTTTCTTCATTAGATTATGAAGAGTGGATACTTTCATATCTGTGCAGAAATGGCCCATCATTGAAATATAGGCTATATGTTTTCTTTAGTGTTGACAACTTCATAAAATTCTCGACACATAATAAATTAACTCAAATCTAAAAAACAGACTAATTAAGAAATTTGACATTAAACAATTAATAATAATCTTCACTGAAGGAGGAAAACACAAAATAAATACACAAACAATTTCATAAGAAGTATGACAGACAAAATCAAAATGAGAAAATCATTTGATTGTTTAACAACATTGATACTAACAATGTAGATTCAAAAAGTCGATCTTGTGCATATTCAATTACAACAAAAAAGAATGGAATTTAGTGATATTAACCATAGTTTCTTCGTTAGATTATGAAGAGGGGATACTTTCATATATGTGCAGAGATGGCTTATCAATTGAAATATAGGCTATATGTTTTTTTTAGTGTTGACAACTTCATAAAATTCTCAACACATAATCATATAACCCAAAGCTAAAAAAAAGACTAATTCAGAAATTTGACATTAAATAATTAGTAATAATCTTCACAGAAGGAGGAAAACACAAAATAATTACACAAACAATTTCATAAGAAGTATGACAGACAAAATCAAAATGAGAAAATAATTTGATTTTTTAACGACATTGATAATAACAATGTAGATTCAAAAAGTCATCCATTTGCATATCCAATTACAACAAAAAAGAGTGGAATTTAGTGGTATTAACCATTGTTTCTTCATTAGATTATGAAGAGAGATACTTTCATATATGTGCAAAAATGGCCCATCATTGAAATATAGGCTATATATTTTTTTTAGTGTTGACAACTTCATAAAATTCTCAACACATAATCAATTAACCCAAAGCAAAAAAAAGACTAATTAAGAAATTTGACATTAAACAATTGGTAATAATCTTCATAGAAGGAGGAAAACACAAAATAATTACACAAACAATTTCATAAGAAGTATGACGGACAAAATCAAAATGAGAAAATAATTTCATCTTTTAACAACATTGATACTAACAATGTAGATTCAAAAAGTCATTCATGTGTATATCCAATCACAACAAAAAAGAGTGCAATTTAGTGCTATTAACCATTGTTTCTTCATTAGATTATGAAGAGAGGATACTTTTATATCTGTGCAGAGATGGCCCATCATTGAAATATAGACTATATGTCTTTTTTAGTGTTGACAACATCATAAAATTCTCAACACATAATCAATTAACCCAGAGCTAAAAAAAAGACTAATTAAGAAATTTGACATTAAATAATTAGTAATAATCTTAACAGAAGGAGGAAAACAGAAAATAATTACACAAACAATTTCATAAGAAGTAAGACGGACAAAATCAAAATGAGAAAATAATTTGATCTTTTAACAATATTGATACTAAAAATGTAGATTCAAAAAGTCATTCATGTGCATATCCAATCACAACAAAAAAGTGCGGAATTTAGTGGTATTAACCATTGTTTCTTCATTATATTATGAAGAGTGGATACTTTCATATCTGTGCAGAAATGGCCCATCATTGAAATATAGGCTATATGTTTTCTTTAGTGTTGACAAGTTCATAAAATTCTGAACACATAATCAATTAACCAAGAGCTAAAAAAAAGACTAATTAAGAAATTTGACATTAAACAATCAGTAATAATCTTCACTAAAGCAGGAAAACACAAAATAATTACACAAAAAATTTCATAAGAAGTATGACGGACAAAATCAAAATGAGAAAATAATTTGATTGTTTAACAACATTGATACTAACAATGTAGATTCAAAAAGTCGTTCATAAGCATAATCAATTACAACAAAAAAGAGTGGAATTTTGTGGTATTAACCATTGTTTCTTCATTAGATTATGAAGAGAGGATACTTTCATATCTATGCAGAGATGGCCCATCATTGAAATATAGACTATATCTTTTTTTTTTAATTCTCAACACATAATCAATTAACCCAAAGCTAATAAAAAGACTAATTAAGAAATTTGACATTAAACAATTAGTAATAATCATCACAGAAGGAGGAAAACACAAAATAATTAGACAAACAATTCATAAGAAGTAAGATGAACAAAATCAAAATGCGAAAATAATTTGATCTTTTAACAATATTGATAATAACAATGTAGATTCAAAAAGTCATTCGTGTGCATATCCAATCACAACAAAAAAGACTGGAATTTAGTGCTATTAACCATTGTTTCTTCATTAGATTATGAAGAGAGGATACTCTCATATCTGTGCAGAGATGGCCCAAAATTGAAATATAAACTCTATGTTTTTTTTTTAAATTCTCAACACATAATCAATTAACCCAAAGCTAAAAAAAAGACTAATTAAGAAATTGACATTAAACAATTAGTAATAATCTTCACAGAATGACGAAAACACAAAATAATTAGACAAACAATTTCATAAGAAGTAAGACGGACAAAATCAAAATGAGAAAATGATTTGAGCTTTTAACAATATTGATACTAAAATGTAGATTCAAAAAGTCATTCATGTGCATATCCAATCACAACAAAAAAAAGTGGAATTTAGTGTTATTAACCATTGTTTCTTCATTAGATTAGGAAGAGTGTATACTTTCATGTCTGTGCAGAAAAGGCCCATCATTGAAATATAGGCTATATGATTTCTTTAGTGTTGACAACTTCATCAAATTCTCAACACATAATCAATTAACCCAAAGCTAAAAAAAAGACAAATTAAGAAATTTGACATTAAACAATTAGTAATAATCTTCACAGAAGGAGCAAAACACAAAATACTAACACAAACAATTTCATAAGAAGTATGACAGAAAAAATCAAAATGAGAAAATAATTTGATTTTTTAACAATATTGATACTAACAATGTAGATTCAAAAAGTCATTCATGTGCATATCCAATCACAACAAAAAAGAGTGGAATTTAGTGCTATTAACCATTGTTTCTTCATTATATTATGAAGAGAGGATACTTTCATATCTGTGCAGAGATGGCCCATCATTGAAATATAGACTATATGTTTTTTTTTAAAATTCTCAACACATAATCAATTAACCCAAAGCTAAAAAAAAGACTAATTAAGAAATTTGACATTAAACAATTAGTAATACTCTTCACAGAAGGAGGAAAACACAAAATAATTAGACAAAAATTTCATAAGATGTAAGACGAACAAAATCAAAATGAGAAAATAATTTGATCTTTTAACAATATTGATACTAACAATGTAGATTCAAAAAGTCATTGATGTGCATATCCAATCACAACAAAAAAGAGTGCAATTTAGTGCTATTAACCATTGTTTCTTCATTAGATTATGAAGAGAGGATACTTTTATATCTGTGCAGAGATGGCCCATCATTGAAATATAGACTATATGTCTTTTTTAGTGTTGACAACATCATAAAATTCTCAACACATAATCAATTAACCCAGAGCTAAAAAAAAGACTAATTAAGAAATTTGACATTAAATAATTAGTAATACTCTTCACAGAAGGAGGAAAACACAAAATAATTAGACAAAAATTTCATAAGATGTAAGACGAACAAAATCAAAATGAGAAAATAATTTGATCTTTTAACAATATTGATACTCACAATGTAGATTCAAAAAGTCATTGATGTGCATATCCAATCACAACAAAAAAGAGTGGAATTTAGTGCTATTAACCATTGTTTCTTCATTAGATGATGAAGAGAGGATACTTTCATATCTGTGCAGAGATGGCCCATCATTGAAATATAGACTCTATGTTTTTTGTTAAAATTCTCAACACATAATCAATTAACCCAAAGCTAAAAAAAAGACTAATTAAGAAATTGACATTAAACAATTAGTAATAATCTTCACAAAAGGAGGAAAACACAAAATAATTAGCCAAACAATTTCATAAGATGTAAGACGAACAAAATCAAAATGAGAAAATAATTTTATTTTCTAACGACATTGATACTAACAATATAGATTCAAAAAGTCATTCATTTGCATATCCAATCACAACAAAAAAGAGTGGAATTTAGTGGTATTAACCGTTATTTCTTCATTACATTATGAAGAGAGATATTTTCATATATGTCCAAAAATGGCCCATCATTAAAATATAGGCTATATGTTTGTTTTACTGTTGACAACTTCATAAAATTTTCAACACATAATCAATTAACCCAAAGCTAAAAAAAGACTAATTAAGAAATTTGACATTAAACAATCAGTAATAATCTTCACTAAAGCAGGAAAACACAAAATAATTACACAAAAAATTTCATAAGAAGTATGACGGACAGAATCAAAATGAGAAAATAATTTGATTGTTTAACAACATTGATACTAACAATGTAGATTCAAAAAGTCGTTCATAAGCATAATCAACTACAAGAAAAAAGAGTGGAATTTTGTGGTATTAACCATTGTTTCCTCATTAGATTATGAAGAGAGGATACTTTCATATCTATGCAGAGATGGCCCATCATTGAAATATAGACTATATCTTTTTTTTTAATTCTCAACACATAATCAATTAACCCAAAGCTAATAAAAAGACTAATTAAGAAATTTGACATTAAACAATTAGTAATAATCATCACAGAAGGAGGAAAACACAAAATAATTAGACAAACAATTCATAAGAAGTAAGATGAACAAAATCAAAATGAGAAAATAATTTGATCTTTTAACAATATTGATAATAACAATGTAGATTCAAAAAGTCATTCGTGTGCATATCCAATCACAACAAAAAAGAGTGGAATTTAGTGCTATTAACCATTGTTTCTTCATTAGATTATGAAGAGAGGATACTTTCATATCTGTGCAGAGATGGCCCATCATTGAAATATAGGCTATATGTTTGTTTTACTGTTGACAACTTCATAAAATTTTCAACACATAATCAATTAACCCAAAGCTAAAACAAGACTAATTAAGAAATTTGACATTAAACAATTAGAAATAATCTTCACTGAAAGAGGAAAACACAAAATAATTACACAAACAATTTCATAAAAAGTATGACGGACAAAATCAAAATGAGAAAATAATTTGATTGTTTAAGAACATTGATACTAACAATGTAGATTCAAAGAGTCATTCATGTGCAAATCCAATCACAACAAAAAAGAGTGGAATTTAGTGTTATTAACCATTGTTTCTTCGTTAGATTATGAAGAGTGGATACTTTCATATCTGTGCAGAAATGGCCCATCATTGAAATATAGGCTATATGTTTTCTTTAGTGTTGACAAGTTCATAAAATTCTGAACACATAATCAATTAACCCAAAGCTAAAAAAAAGACTAATTAAGAAATTTGACATTAAACAATCAGTAATAATCTTCACTAAAGCAGGAAAACACAAAATAATTACACAAAAAATTTCATAAGAAGTATGACGGACAAAATCAAAATGAGAAAATAATTTGATTGTTTAACAACATTGATACTAACAATGTAGATTCAAAAAGTCGTTCATAAGCATAATCAATTACAACAAAAAAGAGTGGAATTTTGTGGTATTAACCATTGTTTCTTCATTAGATTATGAAGAGAGGATACTTTCATATCTATGCAGAGATGGCCCATCATTGAAATATAGACTATATCTTTTTTTTTTAATTCTCAACACATAATCAATTAACCCAAAGCTAATAAAAAGACTAATTAAGAAATTTGACATTAAACAATTAGTAATAATCATCACAGAAGGAGGAAAACACAAAATAATTAGACAAACAATTCATAAGAAGTAAGATGAACAAAATCAAAATGAGAAAATAATTTGATCTTTTAACAATATTGATAATAACAATGTAGATTCAAAAAGTCATTCGTGTGCATATCCAATCACAACAAAAAAGAGTGGAATTTAGTGCTATTAACCATTGTTTCTTCATTAGATTATGAAGACTAGATACTTTCATATATGATTTCTTTAGTGTTGACAACTTCATCAAATTCTCAACACATAATCAATTAACCCAAAGCTAAAAAAAAGACAAATTAAGAAATTTGACATTAAACAATTAGTAATAATCTTCACAGAAGGAGCAAAACACAAAATACTAACACAAACAATTTCATAAGAAGTACGACAGAAAAAATCAAAATGAGAAAATAATTTGATTTTTTAACAATATTGATACTAACAATGTAGATTCAAAAAGTCATTCGTGTGCATATCCAATCACAACAAAAAAGAGTGGAATTTAGTTCTATTAACCATTGTTTCTTCATTAGATTATGAAGAGAGGATACTTTCATATCTGTGCAGAGATGACCCATCATTGAAATATAAACTCTATGTTTTTTTTTTAAATTCTGAACACATAATCAATTAACCCAAAGCAAAAAAAAAAAGACTAATTAAGAAATTGACATTAAACAATTAGTAATAATCTTCACAGAAGGACTTAAACACAAAATAATTAGACAAACAATTTCATAAGAAGTAAGACGGACAAAATCAAAATGAGAAAATAATTTGAGCTTTTAACAATATTGATACTAAAATGTAGACTCAAAAAGTCATTCATGTGCATATCCAATCACAATAAAAAATAGTGGAATTTAGTGTTATTAACCATAGTTTCTTCATTAGATTACGAAGAGTGTATACTTTCATATCTGTGCAGAAAAGGCCCATCATTGAAATATAGGCTATATGATTTCTTTAGTGTTGACAAGTTCATAAAATTCTGAACACATAATCAATTAACCCAAAGCTAAAAAAAAGACTAATTAAGAAATTTGACATTAAACAATCAGTAATAATCTTCACTAAAGCAGGAAAACACAAAATAATTACACAAAAAATTTCATAAGAAGTATGACGGACAAAATCAAAATGAGAAAATAATTTGATTGTTTAACAACATTGATACTAACAATGTAGATTCAAAAAGTCGTTCATAAGCATAATCAATTACAACAAAAAAGAGTGGAATTTTGTGGTATTAACCATTGTTTCTTCATTAGATTATGAAGAGAGGATACTTTCATATCTATGCAGAGATGGCCCATCATTGAAATATAGACTATATCTTTTTTTTTTAATTCTCAACACATAATCAATTAACCCAAAGCTAATAAAAAGACTAATTAAGAAATTTGACATTAAACAATTAGTAATAATCATCACAGAAGGAGGAAAACACAAAATAATTAGACAAACAATTCATAAGAAGTAAGATGAACAAAATCAAAATGAGAAAATAATTTGATCTTTTAACAATATTGATAATAACAATGTTTCTTCATTAGATTATGAAGACTAGATACTTTCATATATGATTTCTTTAGTGTTGACAACTTCATCAAATTCTCAACACATAATCAATTAACCCAAAGCTAAAAAAAAGACAAATTAAGAAATTTGACATTAAACAATTAGTAATAATCTTCACAGAAGGAGCAAAACACAAAATACTAACACAAACAATTTCATAAGAAGTACGACAGAAAAAATCAAAATGAGAAAATAATTTGATTTTTTAACAATATTGATACTAACAATGTAGATTCAAAAAGTCATTCGTGTGCATATCCAATCACAACAAAAAAGAGTGGAATTTAGTTCTATTAACCATTGTTTCTTCATTAGATTATGAAGAGAGGATACTTTCATATCTGTGCAGAGATGACCCATCATTGAAATATAAACTCTATGTTTTTTTTTTAAATTCTGAACACATAATCAATTAACCCAAAGCAAAAAAAAAAAGACTAATTAAGAAATTGACATTAAACAATTAGTAATAATCTTCACAGAAGGACGAAAACACAAAATAATTAGACAAACAATTTCATAAGAAGTAAGACGGACAAAATCAAAATGAGAAAATAATTTGAGCTTTTAACAATATTGATACTAAAATGTAGACTCAAAAAGTCATTCATGTGCATATCCAATCACAACAAAAAATAGTGGAATTTAGTGTTATTAACCATAGTTTCTTCATTAGATTACGAAGAGTGTATACTTTCATATCTGTGCAGAAAAGGCCCATCATTGAAATATAGGCTATATGATTTCTTTAGTGTTGACAACTTCATCAAATTCTCAACACATAATCAATTAACCCAAAGCTAAAAAAAAGACAAATTAAGAAATTTGACATTAAACAATTAGTAATAATCTTCACAGAAGGAGCAAAACACAAAATACTAACACAAACAATTTCATAAGAAGTATGACAGAAAAAATCAAAATGAGAAAATAATTTGATTTTTTAACAATATTGATACTAACAATGTAGATTCAAAAAGTCATTCGTGTGCATATCCAATCACAACAAAAAAGAGTGGAATTTAGTGCTATTAACAATTATTTCTTCATTAGATTATGAAGAGAGGATACTTTCATATCTATGCAGAGATGGCCCATCATTGAAATATAGACTATATCTTTTTTTTTTTAATTCTCAACACATAATCAATTAACCCAAAGCTAATAAAAAGACTAATTAAGAAATTTGACATTAAACAATTAGTAATAATCATCACAGAAGGAGGAAAACACAAAATAATTAGACAAACAATTCATAAGAAGTAAGATGAACAAAATCAAAATGAGAAAATAATTTGATCTTTTAACAATATTGATAATAACAATGTAGATTCAAAAAGTCATTCGTGTGCATATCCAATCACAACAAAAAAGAGTGGAATTTAGTGCTATTAACCATTGTTTCTTCATTAGATTATGAAGACTAGATACTTTCATATATGATTTCTTTAGTGTTGACAACTTCATCAAATTCTCAACACATAATCAATTAACCCAAAGCTAAAAAAAAGACAAATTAAGAAATTTGACATTAAACAATTAGTAATAATCTTCACAGAAGGAGCAAAACACAAAATACTAACACAAACAATTTCATAAGAAGTACGACAGAAAAAATCAAAATGAGAAAATAATTTGATTTTTTAACAATATTGATACTAACAATGTAGATTCAAAAAGTCATTCGTGTGCATATCCAATCACAACAAAAAAGAGTGGAATTTAGTTCTATTAACCATTGTTTCTTCATTAGATTATGAAGAGAGGATACTTTCATATCTGTGCAGAGATGACCCATCATTGAAATATAAACTCTATGTTTTTTTTTTAAATTCTGAACACATAATCAATTAACCCAAAGCAAAAAAAAAAAGACTAATTAAGAAATTGACATTAAACAATTAGTAATAATCTTCACAGAAGGACTTAAACACAAAATAATTAGACAAACAATTTCATAAGAAGTAAGACGGACAAAATCAAAATGAGAAAATAATTTGAGCTTTTAACAATATTGATACTAAAATGTAGACTCAAAAAGTCATTCATGTGCATATCCAATCACAATAAAAAATAGTGGAATTTAGTGTTATTAACCATAGTTTCTTCATTAGATTACGAAGAGTGTATACTTTCATATCTGTGCAGAAAAGGCCCATCATTGAAATATAGGCTATATGATTTCTTTAGTGTTGACAAGTTCATAAAATTCTGAACACATAATCAATTAACCCAAAGCTAAAAAAAAGACTAATTAAGAAATTTGACATTAAACAATCAGTAATAATCTTCACTAAAGCAGGAAAACACAAAATAATTACACAAAAAATTTCATAAGAAGTATGACGGACAAAATCAAAATGAGAAAATAATTTGATTGTTTAACAACATTGATACTAACAATGTAGATTCAAAAAGTCGTTCATAAGCATAATCAATTACAACAAAAAAGAGTGGAATTTTGTGGTATTAACCATTGTTTCTTCATTAGATTATGAAGAGAGGATACTTTCATATCTATGCAGAGATGGCCCATCATTGAAATATAGACTATATCTTTTTTTTTTAATTCTCAACACATAATCAATTAACCCAAAGCTAATAAAAAGACTAATTAAGAAATTTGACATTAAACAATTAGTAATAATCATCACAGAAGGAGGAAAACACAAAATAATTAGACAAACAATTCATAAGAAGTAAGATGAACAAAATCAAAATGAGAAAATAATTTGATCTTTTAACAATATTGATAATAACAATGTTTCTTCATTAGATTATGAAGACTAGATACTTTCATATATGATTTCTTTAGTGTTGACAACTTCATCAAATTCTCAACACATAATCAATTAACCCAAAGCTAAAAAAAAGACAAATTAAGAAATTTGACATTAAACAATTAGTAATAATCTTCATAGAAGGAGCAAAACACAAAATACTAACACAAACAATTTCATAAGAAGTACGACAGAAAAAATCAAAATGAGAAAATAATTTGATTTTTTAACAATATTGATACTAACAATGTAGATTCAAAAAGTCATTCGTGTGCATATCCAATCACAACAAAAAAGAGTGGAATTTAGTTCTATTAACCATTGTTTCTTCATTAGATTATGAAGAGAGGATACTTTCATATCTGTGCAGAGATGACCCATCATTGAAATATAAACTCTATGTTTTTTTTTTAAATTCTGAACACATAATCAATTAACCCAAAGCAAAAAAAAAAAGACTAATTAAGAAATTGACATTAAACAATTAGTAATAATCTTCACAGAAGGACGAAAACACAAAATAATTAGACAAACAATTTCATAAGAAGTAAGACGGACAAAATCAAAATGAGAAAATAATTTGAGCTTTTAACAATATTGATACTAAAATGTAGACTCAAAAAGTCATTCATGTGCATATCCAATCACAACAAAAAATAGTGGAATTTAGTGTTATTAACCATAGTTTCTTCATTAGATTACGAAGAGTGTATACTTTCATATCTGTGCAGAAAAGGCCCATCATTGAAATATAGGCTATATGATTTCTTTAGTGTTGACAACTTCATCAAATTCTCAACACATAATCAATTAACCCAAAGCTAAAAAAAAGACAAATTAAGAAATTTGACATTAAACAATTAGTAATAATCTTCACAGAAGGAGCAAAACACAAAATACTAACACAAACAATTTCATAAGAAGTATGACAGAAAAAATCAAAATGAGAAAATAATTTGATTTTTTAACAATATTGATACTAACAATGTAGATTCAAAAAGTCATTCGTGTGCATATCCAATCACAACAAAAAAGAGTGGAATTTAGTGCTATTAACAATTATTTCTTCATTAGATTATGAAGAGAGGATACTTTCATATCTATGCAGAGATGGCCCATCATTGAAATATAGACTATATCTTTTTTTTTTTAATTCTCAACACATAATCAATTAACCCAAAGCTAATAAAAAGACTAATTAAGAAATTTGACATTAAACAATTAGTAATAATCATCACAGAAGGAGGAAAACACAAAATAATTAGACAAACAATTCATAAGAAGTAAGATGAACAAAATCAAAATGAGAAAATAATTTGATCTTTTAACAATATTGATAATAACAATGTAGATTCAAAAAGTCATTCGTGTGCATAT
This sequence comes from Vigna unguiculata, assembly GCF_037176805.1. Classification (NCBI taxonomy): domain Eukaryota; kingdom Viridiplantae; phylum Streptophyta; class Magnoliopsida; order Fabales; family Fabaceae; genus Vigna; species Vigna unguiculata. The sequence goes on from NC_140801.1 coordinate 26,247,447, forward strand.
CCAATCACAACAAAAAAGAGTGGAATTTAGTGCTATTAACCATTGTTTCTTCATTAGATTATGAAGAGAGGATACTTTCATATCTCTGCAGAGATGGCCCATCATTCAAATATAAACTCTATGTTTTTTTGTTAAATTCTGAACACATAATCAATTAACCCAAAGCAAAAAAAAAGACTAATTAAGAAATTGACATTAAACAATTAGTAATAATCTTCACAGAAGGACGAAAACACAAAATAATTAGACAAACAATTTCATAAGAAGTAAGACGGACAAAATCAAAATGAGAAAATAATTTGAGCTTTTAACAATATTGATACTAAAATGTAGATTCAAAAAGTCATTCATGTGCATATCCAATCACAACAAAAAAGAGTGGAATTTAGTGTTATTAACCATTGTTTCTTCATTAGATTAGGAAGAGTGGATACTTTCATATCTGTGCAGAAAAGGCCCATCATTGAAATATAGGCTATATGATTTCTTTAGTGTTGACAACTTCATCAAATTCTCAACACATAATCAATTAACCCAAAGCTAAAAAAAAGACAAATTAAGAAATTTGACATTAAACAATTAGTAATAATCTTCACAGAAGGAGCAAAACACAAAATACTAACACAAACAATTTCATAAGAAGTATGACAGAAAAAATCAAAATGAGAAAATAATTTGATTTTTTAACAATATTGATACTAACAATGTAGATTCAAAAAGTCATTCGTGTGCATATCCAATCACAACAAAAAAGAGTGGAATTTAGTGCTATTAACAATTATTTCTTCATTAGATTATGAAGAGAGGATACTTTCATATCTATGCAGAGATGGCCCATCATTGAAATATAGACTATATCTTTTTTTTTAATTCTCAACACATAATCAATTAACCCAAAGCTAATAAAAAGACTAATTAAGAAATTTGACATTAAACAATTAGTAATAATCATCACAGAAGGAGGAAAACACAAAATAATTAGACAAACAATTCATAAGAAGTAAGATGAACAAAATCAAAATGAGAAAATAATTTGATCTTTTAACAATATTGATAATAACAATGTAGATTCAAAAAGCCATTCGTGTGCATATCCAATCACAACAAAAAGAGTGGAATTTAGTGCTATTAACCATTGTTTCTTCATTAGATTATGAAGAGAGCATACTTTCATATCTGTGCAGAGATGGCCCATCATTGAAATATAAACTCTATGTTTTTTTTTAAAATTCTCAACACATAATCAATTAACCCAAAGCAAAAAAAAAGACTAATTAAGAAATTGACATTAAACAATTAGTAATAATCTTCACAGTAGGACGAAAACACAAAATAATTAGACAAACAATTTCATAAGAAGTAAGACGGACAAAATCAAAATGAGAAAATAATTTGAGCTTTTAACAATATTGATACTAAAATGTAGATTCAAAAAGTCATTCATGTGCATATCCAATCACAACAAAAAAGAGTGGAATTTAGTGTTATTAACCATTGTTTCTTCATTAGATTAGGAAGAGTGGATACTTTCATATCTGTGCAGAAAAGGCCCATCATTCAAATATAGGCTATATGATTTCTTTAGTGTTGACAACTTCATCAAATTCTCAACACATAATCAATTAACCCAAAGCTAAAAAAAAGACAAATTAAGAAATTTGACATTAAACAATTAGTAATAATCTTCACAGAAGGAGCAAAACACAAAATACTAACACAAACAATTTCATAAGAAGTATGACAGAAAAAATCAAAATGAGAAAATAATTTGATTTTTTATCAATATTGATACTAACAATGTAGATTCAAAAAGTCATTCGTGTGCATATCCAATCACAACAAAAAAGAGTGGAATTTAGTGCTATTAACCATTGTTTCTTCATTAGATTATGAAGAGAGGATACTTTCATATCTGTGCAGAGATGGCCCATCATTGAAATATAAACTCTATGTTTTTTTTTAAATTCAGAACACATAATCAATTAACCCAAAGCAAAAAAAAAGGACTAATTAAGAAATTGACATTAAACAATTAGTAATAATCTTCACAGAAGGACGAAAACACAAAATAATTAGACAAACAATTTCATAAGAAGTAAGACGGACAAAATCAAAATGAGAAAATAATTTGAGCTGTTAACAATATTGATACTAAAATGTAGATTCAAAAAGTCATTCATGTGCATATCCAATCACAACAACAAAGAGTGGAATTTAGTGTTATTAACCATTGTTTCTTCATTAGATTAGGAAGAGTGGATACTTTCATATCTGTGCAGAAAAGGCCCATCATTGAAATATAGGCTATATGATTTCTTTAGTGTTGACAACTTCATCAAATTCTCAACACATAATCAATTAACCCTAAGCTAAAAAAAAAGACAAATTAAGAAATTTGACATTAAACAATTAGTAATAATCTTCACAGAAGGAGCAAAACACAAAATACTAACACAAAGAATTTCATAAGAAGTATGACAAAAAAAATCAAAATGAGAAAATAATTTGATTTTTTAACAATATTGATACTAACAATGTAGATTCAAAAAGTCATTCATGTGCATATCCAATCACAACAAAAAAGAGTGGAATTTAGTGCTATTAACCATTGTTTCTTTATTATATTATGAAGAGAGGATACTTTCATATCTGTGCAGAGATGGCCCATCATTGAAATATAGACTATATGTTTTTTTTAAAATTCTCAACACATAATCAATTAGCCCAAAGCTAAAAAAAAGACTAATTAAGAAATTTGACATTAAACAATTAGTAATACTCTTCACAGAAGGGGGAAAACACAAAATAATTACACAAAAATTTCATAAGATGTAAGACGAACAAAATCAAAATGAGAAAATAATTTGATATTTTAACAATATTGATACTAACAATGTAGATTCAAAAAGTCGTTCATAAGCATAGTCAATTACAACAAAAAAGAGTGGAATTTTGTGGTATTAACCATTGTTTCTTCATTAGATTATGAAGAGAGGATACTTTCATATCTATGCAGAGATGGCCCATCATTGAAATATAGACTATATCTTTTTTTTTTAATTCTCAACACATAATCAATTAACCCAAAGCTAATAAAAAGACTAATTAAGAAATTTGACATTAAACAATTAGTAATAATCATCACAGAAGGAGGAAAACACAAAATAATTAGACAAACAATTCATAAGAAGTAAGATGAACAAAATAAAAATGAGAAAATAATTTGATCTTTTAACAATATTGATAGTAACAATGTAGATTCAAAGAGTCATTCGTGTGCATATCCAATCACAACAAAAAAGAGTGGAATTTAGTGCTATTAACCATTGTTTCTTCATTAGATTATGAAGAGAGGATACTTTCATATCTGTGCAGAGATGGCCCATCAATGAAATATAAACTCTATGTTTCTTTTTAAATTCTCAACACATAATCAATTAACCCAAAGCAAAAAAAAAAAGACTAATTAAGAAATTGACATTAAACAATTAGTAATAATCTTCACAGATGGAGGAAAACACAAAATAATTAGACAAACAATTTCATAAGAAGTAAGACGGACAAAATCAAAATGAGAAAATAATTTGAGCTTTTAACAATATTGATACTAAAATGTAGATTCAAAAAGTCATTCATGTGCATATCCAATGACAACAAAAAAGAGTGGAATTTAGTGTCATTAACCATTGTTTCTTCATTAGATTAGGAAGAGTGGATACTTTCATATCTGTGCAGAAAAGGCCCATCATTGAAATATAGGCTAGATGATTTCTTTAGTGTTGACAACCTCATCAAATTCTCAACACATAATCAATTAACCCAAAGCTAAAAAAAAGACAAATTAAGAAATTTGACGTTAATCAATTAGTAATAATCTTCGCAGAAGGAGCAAAACACAAAATACTAACACAAACAATTTCATAAGAAGTATGACAGAAAAAATCAAAATGAGAAATTAATTTGAGTTTTTAACAATATTGATACTAACAATGTAGATTCAAAAAGTCATTCATGTGCATATCCAATCACAACAAAAAAGAGTGGAATTTAGTGCTATTAACCATTGTTTCTTCATTATATTATGAAGAGAGGATACTTTCATATCTGTGCAGAGATGCCCATCATTGAAATATAGACTATATGTTTTTTTTAACATTCTCAACACATAATCAATTAACCCAAAGCTAAAAAAAAGACTAATTAAGAAATTTGACATTAAACAATTAGTAATACTCTTCACAGAAGGAGGAAAACACAAAATAATTAGACAAACAATTTCATAAGAAGTAAGACGGACAAAATCAAAATGAGAAAATAATTTGAGCTTTTAACAATATTGATACTAAAATGTAGATTCAAAAAGTCATTCATGTGCATATCCAATGACAACAAAAGAGAGTGGAATTTAGTGTCATTAACCATTGTTTCTTCATTAGATTAGGAAGAGTGGATACTTTCATATCTGTGCAGAAAAGGCCCATCATTGAAATATAGGCTATATGATTTCTTTAGTGTTGACAACTTCATCAAATTCTCAACACATAATCAATTAACCCTAAGCTAAAAAAAAAGACAAATTAAGAAATTTGACATTAAACAATTAGTAATAATCTTCACAGAAGGAGCAAAACACAAAATACTAACACAAACAATTTCATAAGAAGTATGACAGAAAAAATCAAAATGAGAAAATAATTTGATTTTTTAACAATATTGATACTAACAATGTAGATTCAAAAAGTCATTCATGTGCATATCCAATCACAACAAAAAAGAGTGGAATTTAGTGCTATTAACCATTGTTTCTTCATTATATTATGAAGAGAGGATACTTTCATATCTTTGCACAGATGGCCCATCATTGAAATATAGACTCTATGTTTTTTCTTAAAATTCTCAACACATAATCAATTAACCCAAATCTAAAAAAAAGACTAATTAAGAAATTGACATTAAACAATTAGTAATAATCTTCACAAAAGGAGGAAAACACAAAATAATTAGCCAAACAATTTCATAAGATGTAAGACGAACAAAATCAAAATGAGAAAATAATTTTATTTTCTAACGACATTGATACTAACAATATAGATTCAAAAAGTCATTCATTTGCATATCCAATCACAACAAAAAAGAGTGGAATTTAGTGGTATTAACCGTTATTTCTTCATTAGATTATGAAGAGAGATATTTTCATATCTGTCCAAAAATGGCCCATCATTGAAATATAGGCTATATGTTTGTTTTACTGTTGACAACTTCATAAAATTTTCAACACATAATCAATTAACCCAAAGCTAAAAAAACACTAATTAAGAAATTTGACATTAAACAATTAGAAATAATCTTCACTGAAGGAGGAAAACACGAAATAATTACACAAACAATTTCATAAAAAGTATGACGGACAAAATCAAAATGAGAAAATAATTTGATTGTTTAACAACATTGATACTAACAATGTATATTCAAAAATTCGTTCATGTGCATATTCAATTACTACAAAAAAGAGTGGAATTTTGTGGTATTAACCATTGTTTCTTCATTAGATTACGAAGAGAGGATACTTTCATATCTGTGTAGAGATGGCCCATCATTGAAACATAGACTATATGATTTTTTAAAAATTCTCAACACATAATCAATTAACCCAAAGCTAATAAAAAGACTAATTAAGAAATTTGACATTAAACAATTAGTAATAATCATCACAGAAGGAGGAAAACACAAAATAATTAGACAAAAATTTCATAAGATGTAAGACGAACAAAATCAAAATGAGAAAATTATTTGATTTTTTAACTACATTGATACTAACAATGTAGATTCAAAAAGTCATTCATTTGCATATCCAATCACAAAAAAAAAGAGTGGAATTTATTGGTATTAACCATTGTTTCTTCATTAGATTATGAAGAGAGATATTTTCATATCTGACCAAAAATGGCCCATCATTGAAATATAGCCTATATGTTTTTTTTACTTTTGTCAACTTCATAAAATTTTCAACACATAATCAATTAACCCAAAGCTAAAAAAAAGACTAATTAAGAAATTTGACATTAAAAAATTAGTAATAATCTTCACTGAAGGAGGTAAACACAAAATAATTACACTAACAATTTCATAAGAAGTATGACAGATAAAATCAAAATGAGAAAATAATTTGATTGTTTAAGAGCATTGATACTAACAATGTAGATTCAAAAAGTCGTTCATGTGCATATTCAATTACAACAAAAAAGAGTAGAATTTTGTGGTATTAACCATATTTTCATCATTACATTATGAAGAGAGGATACTTTCATATCTGTGCAGAGTGGCCCATCATTGAAACATAGACTATATGATTTTTTTAAAATTCTCAACACATGATCAATTAACCCAAAGCTAATAAAAAGACTAATTAAGAAATTTGACATTAAACAATTAGTAATAATCATCACAGAAGGAGGAAAACACAAAATAATTAGACAAAAAATTCATAAGATGTAAGACGAACAAAATCAAAATGAGAAAATAATTTGATTTTTTAACTACATTGATACTAACAATGTAGATTCAAAAAGTCATTCATTTGCATATCCAATCACAAAAAAAAGAGTGGAATTTATTGGTATTAACCATTGTTTCTTCATTAGATTATGAAGAGAGATATTTTCATATCTATCCAAAAATGGCCCATCATTGAAATATAGCCTATATGTTTTTTTTACTTTTGTCAACTTCATAAAATTTTCAACACATAATCAATTAACCCAAAGCTAAAAAAAAGACTAATTAAGAAATTTGACATTAAAAAATTAGTAATAATCTTAACTGAAGGAGGTAAACACAAAATAATTACACAAACAATTTCATAAGAAGTATGACAGATAAAATCAAAATGAGATAATAATTTGATTGTTTAAGAACATTGATACTAACAATGTAGATTCAAAAAGTCGTTCATGTGCATATTCAATTACAACAAAAAAGAGTGGAATTTTGTGGTATTAACCATATTTTCATCATTACATTATGAAGAGAGGATACTTTCATATCTGTGCTGAGATGGCCCATCATTGAAATATAGACTATATGTTTTTTTTAAAATTCTGAACACATAATCAATTAACCCAAAGCTAAAAAAAAAGACTAATTAAGAAATTTGACATTAAACAATTAGTAATAATCTTCACAGAAGGAGCAAAACACAAAATAATTACACAAACAATTTCATAAGAAGTATGACAGAAAAAATGAAAATGAGAAAATAATTTGATTTTTTAACAATATTGATACTAACAATGTAGATTCAAAAAGTCATTCATGTGCATATCCAATCACAACAAAAAAGAGTAGAATTTAGTGCTATTAACCATTCTTTCTTCATTAGATTATGATGAGAGGATACTTTCATATTTGTGCAGAGATGGCCCATCATTGAAATATAGACTATATGTTTTTTTTAAAATTCTCAACACATAATCAATTAACCCAAAGCTAAAAAAAAGACTAATTAAGAAATTTGACATTAAACAATTAGTAATAATCTTTACAGAAGGAGGAAAACACAAAATAATTAGACAAACAATTTCATAAGAAGTAAGACGAACAAAATCCAAATGAGAAAATAATTTCATCCTTTAACAATATTGATACTAAAAATGTAGGTTCAAAAAGTCATTTATGTGCATATCCATTCACAACAAAAAAAAGTGAAATTTAGTGGTATTAACTATTGTTTCTTCATTAGATTAGGAAGAGTGGATACTTTCATATCTGTGCATAAAAGGTCCATCATTGACATATAGGCTATATGTTTTCTTTAGTGTTGACAACTTCATAAAATTCTCAACGCATAATCAATTAACCCAAAGCTAAAAAATAGACTAATTAAGAAATTTGACATGAAACAATTAGTAATAATCTTCACAGAAAGAGCAAAACACAAAATAATTACACAAACAATTTCATAAGAAGTATGACAGACAAAATCAAAATGAGAAAATAATTTGATTGTTTAACAACATTGATACTAATAATGTAGATTGAAAAAGTCGTTCATGTGTATATTCAATTACAACAAAAAAGAGTGGAATTTTGTGGTATTAACCATATTTTCTTCATTAGATTATGAAGAGAGGATACTTTCATATCTGTGCAGAGATGGCCCATCATTGAAAGATAGACTATATGTTTGTTTTACTGTTGACAACTTCATAAAATTTTCAACACATAATCAATTAACCCAAAGCTAAAAAAAAGACTAATTAAGAAATTTGACATTAAACAATTAGTAAATAATCTTCACAGAAGGAAGAAAACACAAAATAATTAGACAAACAATTTCATCAGAAGTAAGGCGAACAAAATCAAAATGAGAACATAATTTGATCTTTTAACAATATTGATACTAACAATGTAGATTCAAAAAGTCATTCATGTGCATATCCAACCACAACAAAAAAGAGTGGAATTTAGTGCTATTAACCATTGTTTCTTCATTAGATTATGAAGAGTGGATACTTTCATATTAGTGCAGAGATGGCCCATCATTGAAATATAGACTATATGTTTTTTTTAAAATTCTCAACACATAATCAATTAACCCAAAGCTAAAAAAAAGACTAATTGAGAAATTTGACATTAAATAATTAGTAATAATCTTAACAGAGGGCGGAAAGCAGAAAATAATTACACAAACAATTTCATAAGAAGTAAGACGGACAAAATCAAAATGAGAAAATAATTTGATCTTTTAAATATATTGATACTAACAATGTAGATTCAAAAAGTCATTCATGTGCATATCCAATCACAACAAAAAAGAGTGGAATTTAGTGGTATTAACCATTGTTTCTTGATTAGATTATGAAGAGTGGATACTTTCATATCTGTGCAGAAATGGCCCATTATTGAAATATAGGCTATATGTTTTCTTTAGTATTGACAACTTCATAAAATTCTCAATACATATTCAGTTAAGCAAAAGCTATAAAAAAAAGACTAATTAAGAAATTTGACATTAAACAATTAGTAATAATCTTCACAGAAGGAGGAAATCACAAAATAATTACGCAAACAATTTCATAAGAAATATGACAGAAAAAATAAAATGAGAAAATAATTTTATTTTTTAACAATATTGATACTAACAATGTAGATTCAAAAAGTCATTCATGTGCATATCCAACACAACAAAAAAAAGTGGAATTTAGTGCTATTAACCTTTGTTTCTTCATTAGATTATGAAGAGAGGATACTTTCATATCTGTGAAGAGATGGCCCATCATTGAAATATAGACTATATGTTTTTTTTTAAATTCTCAACACATATTCAGTTAACCCAAAGCTAAAAAAAAGACTAATTAAGAAATTTGACATTAAATAATTAGTAATAACCTTAACAGAGGGAGGAAAGCAGAAAATAATTACACAAACAATTTCATAAGAAGTTGGACGAACAAAATCAAAGTGAGAAAATAATTTGATCTTTTAACAATATTGATACTAACAATGTAGATTCAAAAAGTCATTCATGTGCATATCCAATCACAACAAAAAAGAGTGGAATTTAGTGGTATTAACCATTGTTTCTTGATTAGATTATGAAGAATGGATACTTTCATATCTGTGCAGAAATGGCCCATTATTGAAATATAGGCTATATGTTTTCTTTAGTATTGACAACTTCATAAAATTCTCAACACATAATCAAATAACCCAAAGCTAAAAAAAGACTAATTAAGAAATTTGACATTAAATAATTAGTAATAATCTTAACAGAAGGAGGAAACAGGAAAATAATTACACAAAGAATTTCATAAGAAGTAAGACGGATAAAATCAAAATGAGAAAATAATTTGATCTTTTAACAATATTGATACTAAAAATGTACATGCAAAAAGTCATTCATGTGCATATCCAATCACAACAAAAAAGAGTGGAATTTAGTGTTATTAACCATTGTTTCTTCATTAGATTAGGAAGAGTGGATACTTTCATATCTGTGCAGAAAAAGGCCCATCATTGAAATATAGGCTATATGATTTCTTTAGTGTTGACAACTTCATGAAATTCTCAACACATAATCAATTAAGCAAAAGCTAAAAAAAAAGACTAATTAAGAAATTTGACATTAAACAATTAGTAATAATCTTCACAGAAGGAGCAAAACACAAAATAGTTACGCAAACATTTTCATAAGAAGTATGACAGAAAAAATCAAAATGAGAAAATAATTTGACTTTTTAACAGTATTGATACTAACAATGTAGATTTAAAAAGTCATTCATGTGCATATCCAATCACAACAAAACAGAGTGGAATTTTATTGCTATTAACCTTTGTTTCTTCATTAGATTATGAAGAGAGAATACTTTCATATCTGTGCAGAGATGGCCCATCATTGAAATATAGACTATATGTTGTTTTTAAAATTCTCAACACATAATCAATTAAACCAAAGCTAAAAAGAACACTAATTAAGAAATTTGACATTAAACAACTAGTATTAATCTTCACAAAAGGAGGAAAACACAAAATAATTCGACAAACAATTTCATATGATGTAAGACGAACAAAATCAAAATGAGAAAATAATTTGATTTTTTAACGACTTTGATACTGACAATGTAGATTCAAAAAGTCGTTCATGTGCATATTCAATTACAACAAAAAAGAGTGGAATTTTGTTGTATTAACCATTGTTTCTTCATTAGATTATGAAGAGAGGATACTTTCATATCTCTGCAGAGATGGCCCATCATTGAAATATAGACTATATGTTTTTTTTAAAATTCTCAACACATAATCAATTAACCCAAAGCTAAGAAGAAGACTAATTAAGAAATTTGACATTAAACAATTAGTAATAATCTTCACAGAAGGAGGCAAACACAAAATATTTAGACAAACAATTTCATAAGAAGTAAGACGAACAAAATCAAAATGAGCAAATAATTTCATCTTTTAAAAATATTGATACTAAAAATGTAGATTCAAAAAGTCATTCATGTGCATATCCAGTCACAACAAAAAAAAGTGGAATTTAGTGGTATTAACTATTGTTTCTTCATTAGATTAGGAAGAGTGGATAATTTCATATCTGTGCATAAAAGGCCCATCATTGAAATATAGGCTATATGTTTTCTTTAGTGTTGACAACTTCATAAATTTCTCAACACATAATCAATTAACAGAAAGCTAAAAAAAAGACTATTTAAGAAATTTGACATTAAACAATTAGTAATAATCTTCACAGAAGGAGCAAAACACAAAATAATTACACAAACAATTTCATAAGAAGTATGATAGACAAAATCAAAATGAGAAAATAATTTGATTGTTTAACAACATTGATACTAACAATGTAGATTCAAAAAGTCGTTCATGTGCATATTCAATGACAACAAAAAAGAGTGGAATTTTGTGGTATTAACCATATTTTCTTCATTAGATTATGAAGAGAGGATACTTTCATATCTGTGCAGAGATGGCCCATCATTGAAATATACACTATATGTTTTTTTTTAAATTCTCAACACATAATCAATTAAGCCTAAGCTAAAAAAAAGACTAATTAAGAAATTTGACATTAAACAATTAGTAATAATATTCCCAGAAGGAGGAAAACACAATATAATTAGACAACCAATTTCATAAGAAGTAAGACGAACAAAATCAAAATGAGAAAATAATTTGATATTTTAACAATATTGATACTAACAATGTAGATTCAAAAAGTCATTCATGTGCATATCCAATCGCAACAAAAAAAGAGTGGAATTTAGTGGTATTAACCATTGTTTCTTCATTAGATTATGAAGAGTGGATACTTTCATATCTGTGCAGAAATGGCCCATCATTGAAATATAGGCTATATGATTTCTTTAGTGTTGACAACTTCATCAATTGCTCAACACATAATCAATTAACCCAAAGCTAAAAAAAAAGACAAATTAAGAAATTTGACATTAAAAAATTAGTAATAATCTTCACAGAAGGAGCAAAACACAAAATACTAACACAAACAATTTCATTAGAAGTATGACAGAAAAAATCAAATGAGAAAATAATTTGATTTTTTAACAATATTGATACTAACAATGTAGATTCAAAAAGTCATTCATGTGCATATCCAATCACAACAAAAAAGAGTGGAATTTAGTGGTATTAACCATTGTTTCTTCATTAGATTAGGAAGAGTGGATACTTTCATATCTGTGCAGAAAAGGCCCATCATTGAAATATAGGCTATATGATTTCTTTAGTGTTGACAACTTCATAAAATTCTCAACACATAATCAATTAACCAAAAGCTAAAAAAAAGACTAATTAAGAAATTTGACATTAAACAATTAGTAATAATCTTCACAGATGGAGCAAAACACAAAATAATTACACAAACAAATTCATAAGAAGTATGACAGAAAAAATCAAAATGAGAAAATAATTTGATTTCTTAACAATATTGATACTAACAATGTAGATTCAAAAAGTCATTCATGTGCATATCCAATCACAACAAGAAAGAGTGGAATTTAGTGCTATTAACCATTGTTTCTTCATTAGATTATGAAGAGAGGATACTTTCATATCTGTGCAGAGATGGCCCATCATTGAAATATAGACTATATGTTTTTTTTAAAATTCTCAAGACATAATCAATTAACCCGAAGCTAAAAAAAAGACTAATTAAAAAATTCGACATTAAACAATTAGTAATAATCTTCACAGAAGGAGCAAAACACAAAAGAATTACACAAACAATTTCATAAGAGGTATGACAGAAAAAATCAAAATGAGAAAATAATTTGATTTTTTAACAATATTGATACTAACAATGTAGATTCAAAAAGTCATTCATGTGCATATCCAATGACAACAAAAAAGAGTGGAATTTAGTGCTATTAACCATTGTTTCTTCATTAGATTATGAAGAGAGGATACTTTCATATCTGTGCAGAGATGGCCCATCATTGAAATATACACTATATGTTTTTTTTAAAATTCTCAACACATAATCAATTAACCCAAAGCTAAAAAAAAGACTAATTAAGAAATTTGTCATTAAACAATTAGTAATAATCTTCACAGAAGGAGGAAAACACAAAATAATTAGACAAACAATTTCATAAGAAGTAAGACGAACAAAATCAAAATGAGAAAATAATTTGATCTTTTAACAGTATTGATACTAACAATGTAGATTCAAAAAGTCATTCATGTGCATATCCAATCACAACAAAAAAGAGTGGAATTTACTGCTATTAACCATTGTTTCTTCATTAGATTATGAAGAGAGGATACTTTCATATATGTGCAGAGATGGCCCATCATTGAAATATAGACTATATGTTTTTTTTAAAATTCTCAAGACATAATCAATTAACCCGAAGCTAAAAAAAAGACTAATTAAAAAATTCGACATTAAACAATTAGTAATAATCTTCACAGAAGGAGCAAAACACAAAAGAATTACACAAACAATTTCATAAGAGGTATGACAGAAAAAATCAAAATGAGAAAATAATTTGATTTTTTAACAATATTGATACTAACAATGTAGATTCAAAAAGTCATTCATGTGCATATCCAATCACAACAAAAAAGAGTGGAATTTAGTGCTATTAACCATTGTTTCTTCATTAGATTATGAAGAGAGGATACTTTCATATCTGTGCAGAGATGGCCCATCATTGAAATATACACTATATGTTTTTTTTAAAATTCTCAACACATAATCAATTAACCCAAAGCTAAAAAAAAAGACTAATTAAGAAATTTGTCATTAAACAATTAGTAATAATCTTCAAAGAAGGAGGAAAACACAAAATAATTAGACAAACAATTTCATAAGAAGTAAGACGAACAAAATCAAAATGAGAAAATAATTTGATCTTTTAACAAAATTGATAATAACAATGTAGATTCAAAAAGTCATTCATGTGCATATCCAGTCACAACAAAAAAAAGTGGAATTTAGTGCTATTAACTATTGTTTCTTCATTAGATTAGGAAGAGTGGATACTTTCATATCTGTGCATCAAAAGGCCCATCATTGAAATATAGGCTCTATGTTTTCTTTAGTATTGACAACTTCATAAAATTATCAACACATAATCAATTAACCCAAAGCTAAAAAAAAAGACTAATTAAAAAATTTGACATTAAACAATTAGTAATAATCTTCACAGAAGGAGCAAAACACAAAATAATTACACAAACAATTTCATAAGAAGTATGACAGACAAAAGCAAAATGAGAAAATAATTTGATTGTTTAAGAACATTGATAATAACAATGTAGATTCAAAAAGTCGTTCATGTGCAGATTCAATTACAACAAAAAAGAGTGGAATTTTGTGGTATTAACCATATTTTCTTCATTAGATTATGAAGAGAGGATACTTTCATATCTTTGCAGAGATGGCCCATCATTGAAATATACACTATATGTTTTTTTTTAAATTCTCAACACATAATCAATTAACCCAAAGCGGAAAAAAAGACTAATTAAGAAATTTGACATTAAACAATTAGTAATAATCTTCACAGAAGGAGGAAAACACAAAATAATTAGACAAACAATTTCATAAGAAGTAAGACGAACAAAATCAAAATCAGAAAATAATTTGATCTTTTAACAATATTGATAATAACAAAGTAGATTCAAAAAGTCATTCATGTGCATATCTAATCACAACAAAAAAGAGTGGAATTTAGTGGTATTAACCATTGTTTCTTCATTAGATTATGAAGAGTGGATACTTTCATATCTGTGCATCAAAAGGCCCATCATTGAAATATAGGCTATATGTTTTTTTTAAAATTCTCAACACATAATCAATTAACCCAAAGCTAAAAAAAAGACTAATTAAGAAATTTGACATTAAACTATTAGTAATAATCTTCACAGATGGAGCAAAACACAAAATAATTACGCAAACCTTTTCATAAGAAGTATGACAGAAAAAATCAAAAAGAGAAAATAATTTGACTTTTTAACAGTATTGATACTAACAATGTAGATTCAAAAAGTCATTCATGTGCATATCCAATCACAACAAAAAAGAGTGGAATTTAGTGCTATTAACCATTGTTTCTTCATTAGATTATGAAGAGAGGATACTTTCATATCTGTGCAGAGATGGCCCATCATTGAAATATAGACTATATGTTCTTTTTAAAATTCTCAACACATAATCAATTAACCCAAAGCTAAAAAAAAGACTAATTAAGAAATTTGTCATTAAACAATTAGTAATAATCTTCACAGAAGGAGGAAAACACAAAATAATTAGACAAACAATTTCATAAGAAGTAAGACGAACAAAATCAAAATGAGAAAATAATTTGATCTTTTAACAATATTGATAATAACAATGTAGATTCAAAAAGTCATTCATGTGCATATCCAGTCACAACAAAAAAAAGTGGAATTTAGTGCTATTAACTATTGTTTCTTCATTAGATTAGGAAGAGTGGATACTTTCATATCTGTGCATCAAAAGGCCCATCATTGAAATATAGGCTCTATGTTTTCTTTAGTATTGACAACTTCATAAAATTATCAACACATAATCAATTAACCCAAAGCTAAAAAAAAAAGACTAATTAAAAAATTTGACATTAAACAATTAGTAATAATCTTCACAGAAGGAGCAAAACACAAAATAATTACACAAACAATTTCATAAGAAGTATGACAGACAAAAGCAAAATGAGAAAATAATTTGATTGTTTAAGAACATTGATACTAACAATGTAGATTCAAAAAGTCGTTCATGTGCAGATTCAATTACAACAAAAAAGAGTGGAATTTTGTGGTATTAACCATATTTTCTTCATTAGATTATGAAGAGAGGATACTTTCATATCTTTGCAGAGATTGCCCATCATTGAAATATACACTATATGTTTTTTTTTAAATTCTCAACACATAATCAATTAACCCAAAGCGAAAAAAAAGACTAATTAAGAAATTTGACATTAAACAATTAGTAATAATCTTCACAGAAGGAGGAAAACACAAAATAATTAGACAAACAATTTCATAAGAAGTAAGACGAACAAAATCAAAATCAGAAAATAATTTGATCTTTTAACAATATTGATAATAACAAAGTAGATTCAAAAAGTCATTCATGTGCATATCTAATCACAACAAAAAAGAGTGGAATTTAGTGGTATTAACCATTGTTTCTTCATTAGATTATGAAGAGTCGATACTTTCATATCTGTGCATCAAAAGGCCCATCATTGAAATATAGGCTATATGTTTTTTTTTAAATTCTCAACACATAATCAATTAACCCAAAGCTAAAAAAAAGACTAATTAAGAAATTTGACATTAAACTATTAGTAATAATCTTCACAGATGGAGCAAAACACAAAATAATTACGCAAACCTTTTCATAAGAAGTATGACAGAAAAAATCAAAAAGAGAAAATAATTTGACTTTTTAACAGTATTGATACTAACAATGTAGATTCAAAAAGTCATTCATGTGCATATCCAATCACAACAAAAAAGAGTGGAATTTAGTGCTATTAACCATTGTTTCTTCATTAGATTATGAAGAGAGGATACTTTCATATCTGTGCAGAGATGGCCCATCATTGAAATATAGACTATATGTTTTTTTTAAAATTCTCAACACATAATCAATTAACCCAAAGCTAAAAAAAAGACTAATTAAGAAATTTGTCATTAAACAATTAGTAATAATCTTCACAGAAGGAGGAAAACACAAAATAATTATACAAACAATTTCATAAGAAGTAAGACGAACAAAATCAAAATGAGAAAATAATTTGATCTTTTAACAATATTGATAATAACAATGTAGATTCAAAAAGTCATTCATGTGCATATCCAGTCACAACAAAAAAAAGTGGAATTTAGTGCTATTAACTATTGTTTCTTCATTAGATTAGGAAGAGTGGATACTTTCATATCTGTGCATCAAAAGGCCCATCATTCAAATATAGGCTCTATGTTTTCTTTAGTATTGACAACTTCATAAAACTCTCAACACATAATCAATTAACCCAAAGCTAAAAAAAAGACTAATTAAGAAATTTGACATTAAACAATTAGTAATAATCTTCACAGAAGGAGCAAAACACAAAATAATTACACAAACAATTTCATAAGAAGTAAGACGGACAAAATCAAAATGAGAAAATAATTTCATCTTTTAACAATATTGATACTAAAAATGTAGATTCAAAAAGTCATTCATGTGCATATCTAATCACAACAAAAAAGAGTGGAATTAGTGGTATTAACCATTGTTTCTTCATTAGATTATGAAGAGTGGATACTTTCACATCTGTGCAGAAATGGCCCATCATTGAAATATAGGCTATATGTTTTCTTTAGTATTGACAACTTCATAAAATTATCAACACATAATCAATTAACCCAAAGCTAAAAAAAAGACTAATTAAGAAATTTGACATTAAACAATTAGTAATAATCTTCACAGAAGGAGCAAAACACAAAACAATTACACAAACAAATTCATAAGAAGTATGACAGAAAAAATCAAAATGAGAAAATAATTTAATTTTTTAACAATATTGAGACTAACAATGTAGATTCAAAAAGTCATTCATGTGCATATCCAATCACAACAAAAAAGAGTGGAATTTAGTGCTATTAACCATTGTTTCTTCATTAGATTATGAAGAGAGGATACTTTCATATCTGTGCAGAGATGGCCCATCATTGAAATATACACTATATGTTTTTTTTAAAATTCTCAACACATAATCAATTAACCCAAAGCTAAAAAAAAGACTAATTAAGAAATTTGACATTAAACAATTAGTAATAATCTTAACAAAAGGAGGAAAGCAAAAAATAATTACACAAACAATTTCATAAGAAGTAAGACGGACAAAATCAAAATGAGAAAATAATTTGATCTTTTAACAATATTGATACTAAAAATGTAGATTCAAAAAGTCATTCATGGCCATATCCAATCACAACAAAAAAGAGTGGAATTTAGTGGTATTAACCAATGTTTCTTCATTAGATTAGGAAGAGTGGATACTTTCATATCTGTGCAGAAATGGCCCATCATTGAAATATAGGCTATATGTTTTCTTTAGTGTTGACAACTTCATAAAATTCTCAACTCATAATCAATTAACCCAAAGCTAAAAAAAAAAAGACTAATTAAGAAATTTGACATTAAACAATTAGTAATAATCTTCACAGAAGGAGGAAAACACAAAATAATTACACAAACAATTTCATAAGAAGTAAGATGGACAATATCAAAATGAGAAAATAATTTGATCTTTTAACAATATTGATACTAAAAATGTAGATTCAAAAAGTCATTCATGTGCATATCCAATCACAACAAAAAAGAGTGGAATTTAGTGGTATTAAGCATTGTTTCTTCATTAGATTAGGAAGAGTGGATACTTTCATATCTGTGCAGAAAAGGCCCATCATTGAAATATAGGCTATATGATTTCTTTAGTGTTGACAACTTCATAAAACTTTCAACACATAATCAATTAAGCAAAAGCTTAAAAAAGACTAATTAAGAAATTTGACATTAAAAAATTAGTAATAATCTTCACAGATGGAGCAAAACACAAAATAATTACGCAAACATTTTCATAAGAAGTATGACAGAAAAAATCAAAATGAGAAAATAATTTGATTTTTTAACGACTTTGATACTAACAATGTAGATCCAAAAAGTCGTTCATGTGCGTATTCAATTACAACAAAAAAGAGTGGAATTTTGTGGTATTAACCATTGTTTCTTCATTAGATTATCAAGAGAGGATACTTTCATATCTGTGCAGAGATGGCCCATCATTGAAATATAGACTATATGTTTTTTTTTAAATTCTCAACACATAATCAATTAACCCAAAGCTAAAAAAAAGACTAATTAAGAAATTTGACATTAAACAATTAGTAATAATCTTCACAGAAGGAGGAAAACACAAAATATTTAGACAAACAATTTCATAAGACGTAAGACGAACAAAATCAAAATGAGAAAATAATTTCATCTTTTAACAATATTGATACTAAAAATGTAGATTCAAAAAGTCATTTATGTGCATATCTAATCACAACAAAAAAGAGTGGAATTAGTGGTATTAACCATTGTTTCTTCATTAGATTATGAAGAGTGGATACTTTCACATCTGTGCAGAAATGGCCCATCATTGAAATATAGGCTATATGTTTTCTTTAGTATTGACAACTTCATAAAATTATCAACACATAATCAATTAATCCAAAGCTAAAAAAAAAGACTAATTAAGAAATTTGACATTAAATAATTAGTAATAATCTTAACAGAAGGAGGAAAGCAAAAAATAATTACACATACAATTTCATAAGAAGTAAGACGGACAAAATCAAAATGAGAAAATAATTTGATCTTTTAACAATATTGATACTAAAAATGTAGATTCAAAAAGTCATTCATGTCCATATCCAATCACAACAAAAAAGAGTGGAATTTAGTGGTATTAACCATTGTTTCTTTATTAGAATAGAAAGAGTGGATACTTTCATACCTGTGCAGAAAAGGCGCATCATTGAAATATAGGCTATATGATTTCTTTAGTGTTGACAACTTCATAAAATTCTCAACACATAATCAATTAAGCAAAAGCTAAAAAAAGACTAATTAAGAAATTTGACATTAAAAAATTAGTAATAATCTTCACAGATGGACCAAAACACAATAATTACGCAAACATTTTCATAAGAAGTATGACAGAAAAAATCAAAATGAGAAAATAATTTGTCTTTTTAACAGTATTGATACTAACAATGTAGATTCAAAAAGTCATTCATGTGCATATCCAATCACAACAAAAAAGAGTGGAATTTAGTGCTATTAACCATTGTTTCTTCATTAGATTATGAAGAGAGGATACTTTCATATCTTTGCAGAGATGGCCCATCATTGAAATATAGACTATATGTTTTTTTTTAAATTCTCAACACATAATCAATTAACCCAAAGCTAAAAAAAAGACTAATTAAGAAATTTGACATTAAACAATTAGTAATAATCTTCACAGAAGGAGGAAAACACAAAATATTTAGACAAACAATTTCATAAGAAGTAAGACGAACAAAATCAAAATGAGAAAATAATTTCATCTTTTAACAATATTGATACTAAAAATGTAGATTCAAAAAGTCATTCATGTGCATATCTAATCACAATAAAAAAGAGTGGAATTAGTGGTATTAACCATTGTTTCTTCATTAGATTATGAAGAGTGGATACTTTCACATCTGTGCAGAAATGGCCCATCATTGAAATATAGGCTATATGTTTTCTTTAGTATTGACAACTTCATAAAATTCTCAACACATAATCAATTAACCTAAAGCTAAAAAAAAAGACTAATTAAAAAATTTGACATTAAACAATTAGTAATAATCTTCACAGAAGGAGCAAAACACAAAATAATTACACAAACAATTTCATAAGAAGTATGACAGACAAAATCAAAATGAGAAAATAATTTGATTGTTTAACAACATTGATACTAACAATGTAGATTCAAAAAGTCGTTCATGTGCATATTCAATTACAACAAAAAAGAGTGAAATTTTATGGTATTAACTATATTTTCTTCATTAGATTATGAAGAGAGGATACTTTCATATGTGTGCAAAGATGGCCCATCATTGAAATATAGACTATATGTTTTTTTTTAAATTCTCAACACATAATCAATTAACCCAAAGCTAAAAAAAAGACTAATTAAGAAATTTGACATTAAACAATTAGTAATAATCTTCACAGAAAGAGGAAAACACAAAATAATTACACAAACAATTTCATAAGAAGTAAGACGGACAAAATCAAAATGAGAAAATAATTTGATCTTTTAACAATATTGATACTAACAATGTAGATTCAAAAAGTCATTCATGTGCATATCTAATCACAGCAAAAAAGAGTGGAATTTAGTGGTATTAACCATTGTTTCTTCATTAGATTATGAAGAGTGGATACTTTCATATCTGTGCAGAAATGGCCCATCATTGAAATATAGGCTATATGTTTTCTTTAGTATTGACAACTTCATAAAATTCTCAACACATAATCAATTAACCCAAAGCTAAAAAAAAAGACTAATTAAGAAATTTGACATTAAATAATTAGTAATAATCTTAACAGAAGGAGGAAAGCAAAAAATAATTACACAAACAATTTCATAAGAAGTATGACAGAAAAAATCAAAATGAGAAAATAATTTGATTTTTTAACCATATTGATACTAACAATGTAGATTGAAAAAGTCATTCATGTGCATATCCAATCACAACTAAAAAGAGTGGAATTTAGTGCTATTAACCATTGTTTCTTCATTAGATTATGAAGAGAGGATACTTTCATATCTGTGCTGAGATGGCCCATCATTGAAATATAGACTATATGTTTTTTTTAAAATTCTCAACACATAATCAATTAACCCAAAGCTAAAAAAAAGACTAATTAAGAAATTTGACATTAAACAATTAGTAATAATCTTCACAGAAGGAGCAAAACACAAAATAATTACACAAACAATTTCATAAGAAGTAAGACGGACAAAATCAAAATGAGAAAATAATTTCATCTTTTAACAATATTGATACTAAAAATGTAGATTCAAAAAGTCATTCATGTGCATATCTAATCACAACAAAAAAGAGTGGAATTAGTGGTATTAACCATTGTTTCTTCATTAGATTATGAAGAGTGGATACTTTCACATCTGTGCAGAAATGGCCCATCATTGAAATATAGGCTATATGTTTTCTTTAGTATTGACAACTTCATAAAATTATCAACACATAATCAATTAACCCAAAGCTAAAAAAAAGACTAATTAAGAAATTTGACATTAAACAATTAGTAATAATCTTCACAGAAGGAGCAAAACACAAAACAATTACACAAACAAATTCATAAGAAGTATGACAGAAAAAATCAAAATGAGAAAATAATTTAATTTTTTAACAATATTGAGACTAACAATGTAGATTCAAAAAGTCATTCATGTGCATATCCAATCACAACAAAAAAGAGTGGAATTTAGTGCTATTAACCATTGTTTCTTCATTAGATTATGAAGAGAGGATACTTTCATATCTGTGCAGAGATGGCCCATCATTGAAATATACACTATATGTTTTTTTTAAAATTCTCAACACATAATCAATTAACCCAAAGCTAAAAAAAAGACTAATTAAGAAATTTGACATTAAACAATTAGTAATAATCTTAACAAAAGGAGGAAAGCAAAAAATAATTACACAAACAATTTCATAAGAAGTAAGACGGACAAAATCAAAATGAGAAAATAATTTGATCTTTTAACAATATTGATACTAAAAATGTAGATTCAAAAAGTCATTCATGGCCATATCCAATCACAACAAAAAAGAGTGGAATTTAGTGGTATTAACCAATGTTTCTTCATTAGATTAGGAAGAGTGGATACTTTCATATCTGTGCAGAAACGGCCCATCATTGAAATATAGGCTATATGTTTTCTTTAGTGTTGACAACTTCATAAAATTCTCAACTCATAATCAATTAACCCAAAGCTAAAAAAAAAAAGACTAATTAAGAAATTTGACATTAAACAATTAGTAATAATCTTCACAGAAGGAGGAAAACACAAAATAATTACACAAACAATTTCATAAGAAGTAAGATGGACAATATCAAAATGAGAAAATAATTTGATCTTTTAACAATATTGATACTAAAAATGTAGATTCAAAAAGTCATTCATGTGCATATCCAATCACAACAAAAAAGAGTGGAATTTAGTGGTATTAAGCATTGTTTCTTCATTAGATTAGGAAGAGTGGATACTTTCATATCTGTGCAGAAAAGGCCCATCATTGAAATATAGGCTATATGATTTCTTTAGTGTTGACAACTTCATAAAACTTTCAACACATAATCAATTAAGCAAAAGCTTAAAAAAGACTAATTAAGAAATTTGACATTAAAAAATTAGTAATAATCTTCACAGATGGAGCAAAACACAAAATAATTACGCAAACATTTTCATAAGAAGTATGACAGAAAAAATCAAAATGAGAAAATAATTTGATTTTTTAACGACTTTGATACTAACAATGTAGATCCAAAAAGTCGTTCATGTGCGTATTCAATTACAACAAAAAAGAGTGGAATTTTGTGGTATTAACCATTGTTTCTTCATTAGATTATCAAGAGAGGATACTTTCATATCTGTGCAGAGATGGCCCATCATTGAAATATAGACTATATGTTTTTTTTTAAATTCTCAACACATAATCAATTAACCCAAAGCTAAAAAAAAGACTAATTAAGAAATTTGACATTAAACAATTAGTAATAATCTTCACAGAAGGAGGAAAACACAAAATATTTAGACAAACAATTTCATAAGACGTAAGACGAACAAAATCAAAATGAGAAAATAATTTCATCTTTTAACAATATTGATACTAAAAATGTAGATTCAAAAAGTCATTTATGTGCATATCTAATCACAACAAAAAAGAGTGGAATTAGTGGTATTAACCATTGTTTCTTCATTAGATTATGAAGAGTGGATACTTTCACATCTGTGCAGAAATGGCCCATCATTGAAATATAGGCTATATGTTTTCTTTAGTATTGACAACTTCATAAAATTATCAACACATAATCAATTAATCCAAAGCTAAAAAAAAAGACTAATTAAGAAATTTGACATTAAATAATTAGTAATAATCTTAACAGAAGGAGGAAAGCAAAAAATAATTACACATACAATTTCATAAGAAGTAAGACGGACAAAATCAAAATGAGAAAATAATTTGATCTTTTAACAATATTGATACTAAAAATGTAGATTCAAAAAGTCATTCATGTCCATATCCAATCACAACAAAAAAGAGTGGAATTTAGTGGTATTAACCATTGTTTCTTTATTAGAATAGAAAGAGTGGATACTTTCATACCTGTGCAGAAAAGGCGCATCATTGAAATATAGGCTATATGATTTCTTTAGTGTTGACAACTTCATAAAATTCTCAACACATAATCAATTAAGCAAAAGCTAAAAAAAGACTAATTAAGAAATTTGACATTAAAAAATTAGTAATAATCTTCACAGATGGACCAAAACACAATAATTACGCAAACATTTTCATAAGAAGTATGACAGAAAAAATCAAAATGAGAAAATAATTTGTCTTTTTAACAGTATTGATACTAACAATGTAGATTCAAAAAGTCATTCATGTGCATATCCAATCACAACAAAAAAGAGTGGAATTTAGTGCTATTAACCATTGTTTCTTCATTAGATTATGAAGAGAGGATACTTTCATATCTTTGCAGAGATGGCCCATCATTGAAATATAGACTATATGTTTTTTTTTAAATTCTCAACACATAATCAATTAACCCAAAGCTAAAAAAAAGACTAATTAAGAAATTTGACATTAAACAATTAGTAATAATCTTCACAGAAGGAGGAAAACACAAAATATTTAGACAAACAATTTCATAAGAAGTAAGACGAACAAAATCAAAATGAGAAAATAATTTCATCTTTTAACAATATTGATACTAAAAATGTAGATTCAAAAAGTCATTCATGTGCATATCTAATCACAATAAAAAAGAGTGGAATTAGTGGTATTAACCATTGTTTCTTCATTAGATTATGAAGAGTGGATACTTTCACATCTGTGCAGAAATGGCCCATCATTGAAATATAGGCTATATGTTTTCTTTAGTATTGACAACTTCATAAAATTCTCAACACATAATCAATTAACCTAAAGCTAAAAAAAAAGACTAATTAAAAAATTTGACATTAAACAATTAGTAATAATCTTCACAGAAGGAGCAAAACACAAAATAATTACACAAACAATTTCATAAGAAGTATGACAGACAAAATCAAAATGAGAAAATAATTTGATTGTTTAACAACATTGATACTAACAATGTAGATTCAAAAAGTCGTTCATGTGCATATTCAATTACAACAAAAAAGAGTGAAATTTTATGGTATTAACTATATTTTCTTC
Source organism: Vigna unguiculata (assembly GCF_037176805.1). Taxonomy (NCBI): domain Eukaryota; kingdom Viridiplantae; phylum Streptophyta; class Magnoliopsida; order Fabales; family Fabaceae; genus Vigna; species Vigna unguiculata. Next base: position 26,272,518 of record NC_140801.1, read on the forward strand.
ATTAGATTATGAAGAGAGGATACTTTCATATGTGTGCAAAGATGGCCCATCATTGAAATATAGACTATATGTTTTTTTTTAAATTCTCAACACATAATCAATTAACCCAAAGCTAAAAAAAAGACTAATTAAGAAATTTGACATTAAACAATTAGTAATAATCTTCACAGAAAGAGGAAAACACAAAATAATTACACAAACAATTTCATAAGAAGTAAGACGGACAAAATCAAAATGAGAAAATAATTTGATCTTTTAACAATATTGATACTAACAATGTAGATTCAAAAAGTCATTCATGTGCATATCTAATCACAGCAAAAAAGAGTGGAATTTAGTGGTATTAACCATTGTTTCTTCATTAGATTATGAAGAGTGGATACTTTCATATCTGTGCAGAAATGGCCCATCATTGAAATATAGGCTATATGTTTTCTTTAGTATTGACAACTTCATAAAATTCTCAACACATAATCAATTAACCCAAAGCTAAAAAAAAAGACTAATTAAGAAATTTGACATTAAATAATTAGTAATAATCTTAACAGAAGGAGGAAAGCAAAAAATAATTACACAAACAATTTCATAAGAAGTATGACAGAAAAAATCAAAATGAGAAAATAATTTGATTTTTTAACCATATTGATACTAACAATGTAGATTGAAAAAGTCATTCATGTGCATATCCAATCACAACTAAAAAGAGTGGAATTTAGTGCTATTAACCATTGTTTCTTCATTAGATTATGAAGAGAGGATACTTTCATATCTGTGCTGAGATGGCCCATCATTGAAATATAGACTATATGTTTTTTTTAAAATTCTCAACACATAATCAATTAACCCAAAGCTAAAAAAAAGACTAATTAAGAAATTTGACATTAAACAATTAGTAATAATCTTCACAGAAGGAGCAAAACACAAAATAATTACACAAACAATTTCATAAGACGTATGACAGACAAAAGCAAAATGAGAAAATAATTTGATTGTTTAACAATATTGATACTAACAATGTAGATTCAAAAAGTCGTTCATGTGCATATTCAATTACAACAAAAAAGAGTGGAATTTTGTGGTATTAACTATATTTTCTTCATTAGATTATGAAGAGAGGATACTTTCATATGTGTGCAAAGATGGCCCATCATTGAAATATAGACTATATGTTTTTTTTTAAATTCTCAACACATAATCAATTAACCCAAAGCTAAAAAAAAGACTAATTAAGAAATTTGACATTAAACAATTAGTAATAATCTTCACAGAAAGAGGAAAACACAAAATAATTACACAAACAATTTCATAAGAAGTAAGACGGACAAAATCAAAATGAGAAAATAATTTGATCTTTTAACAATATTGATACTAACAATGTAGATTCAAAAAGTCATTCATGTGCATATCTAATCACAGCAAAAAAGAGTGGAATTTAGTGGTATTAACCATTGTTTCTTCATTAGATTATGAAGAGTGGATACTTTCATATCTGTGCAGAAATGGCCCATCATTGAAATATAGGCTATATGTTTTCTTTAGTATTGACAACTTCATAAAATTCTCAACACATAATCAATTAACCCAAAGCTAAAAAAAAAGACTAATTAAGAAATTTGACATTAAATAATTAGTAATAATCTTAACAGAAGGAGGAAAGCAAAAAATAATTACACAAACAATTTCATAAGAAGTATGACAGAAAAAATCAAAATGAGAAAATAATTTGATTTTTTAACCATATTGATACTAACAATGTAGATTGAAAAAGTCATTCATGTGCATATCCAATCACAACTAAAAAGAGTGGAATTTAGTGCTATTAACCATTGTTTCTTCATTAGATTATGAAGAGAGGATACTTTCATATCTGTGCTGAGATGGCCCATCATTGAAATATAGACTATATGTTTTTTTTAAAATTCTCAACACATAATCAATTAACCCAAAGCTAAAAAAAAGACTAATTAAGAAATTTGACATTAAACAATTAGTAATAATCTTCACAGAAGGAGCAAAACACAAAATAATTACACAAACAATTTCATAAGACGTATGACAGACAAAAGCAAAATGAGAAAATAATTTGATTGTTTAACAATATTGATACTAACAATGTAGATTCAAAAAGTCGTTCATGTGCATATTCAATTACAACAAAAAAGAGTGGAATTTTGTGGTATTAACTATATTTTCTTCATTAGATTATGAAGAGAGGATACTTTCACATCTGTGCAAAGATGACCCATCATTGAAATATAGACTATATGTTTTTTTTTTAAATTCTCAACACATAATCAATTAACCCAAAGCTAAAAAAAAGACTAATTAAGAAATTTGACATTAAACAATTAGTAATAATCTTCACAGAAAGAGGAAAACACAAAATAATTACACAAACAATTTCATAATAAGTACGACAGACAAAATCAAAATGAGAAAATAATTTGATTTTCTAACAATATTGATACTAACAACGTAGATTCAAAAAGTCATTCTTTTGCATATCCAATCACGACAAAAAAGAGTGGAATTTAGTGCTATTAACCATTGTTTCTTCATTAGATTATGAAGAGAGGATACTTTCACATCTGTGCAGATATGGCCCATCATTGAAATATAGACTATATGTTTTTTTTAGTGTTGACAACTTCATAAGATTCTAAACACATAATCAATTAACCCAAAGTTAAAAAAAAACACTAATTAAGAAATTTGATATTAAATGATTAGTAATAATTTTAACAGAAGGAGGAGACAATAAAATAATTACACAAACAATTTCATAAGAAGTAAGACGGACAAAATCAAAATGAGAAAATAATTTGATCTTTTAACAATATTGATAATAAAAATGTGGATTCAAAAAGTCATTCATGTGCATATTCAATTACAACAAAAAAGAGTGCAATTTTTTGGGTATTAACCATTGTTTCTTCATTAGATTATGAAGAGAGGATACTTTCATATCTGTGCAGAGATGGCCCATCATTGAAATATAGACTATATGTTTTTATTTTTAAATTCTCAACACATAATCAATTAACCCAAAGCTAAAAAAAAAGACTAATTAAGAAATTTGACCTTAAACAATTAGTAATAATCTTCACAGAAGGAGGAAAACACAAAATAATTAGACAAACAATTCATAAGTAGTAAGACGAACAAAATCAAAATGAGAAAATAATTTGATCTTTTAACAATATTGATACTAACAATGTAGATTCAAAAAGTCATTCATGTGCATATCCAATCACAACAAAAAAGAGTGGAATTTAGTTGTATTAACCATTGTTTCTTCATTAGATTATGAAGAGTGGATACTTTCATATCTGTGCAGAAATGGCCCATCATTGAAATATGGGCTATATGTTTTCTTTAGTATTGACAACTTCATAAAATTCTCAACACATAATCAATTAACCAAAGCTTAAAAAAAGACTAATTAAGAAATTTGACATTAAATAATTATTTATAATCTTAACAGAAGGAGGAAAACACAAAATAATTACACAAACAATTTCATAAGAAGTAAGACGGACAAAATCAAAATGAGAAAATAATTTGATCTTTTAACAATATTGATACTAAAAATGTAGATTCAAAAAGTCATTCATGTGCATATCCAATCACAACAAAAAAGAGTGGAATTTAGTGTTATTAACCATTGGTTCTTCATTAGATTATGAAGAGTGGATACTTTCATATCTGTGCAGAAAAGGCCCATCATTGAAATATAGGCTATATGTTTTCTTTAGTGTTGACAACTTCATAAAATTTTCAACACATAATCAATTAACCCAAAGCTAAAAAAAAGACTAACTAAGAAATTTGACATTAAACAATTACTAATAATCTTCACAGAAGGAGCAAAAGATAAAATAATTACACACATAATTTCATAAGAAGTATGACAGAAAAAATCCAAATCAGAAAATAATTTGATTTTTTAACAATATTGATACTAACAATGTAGCTTCAAAAAGTCATTCATGAGCATAGTCAATCACAACAAAAAAGAGTGGAATTTAGTGCTATTAACCATTGTTTCTTCATTAGATTATGAAGAGAGGATACTTTCATATATGTGCAGAGATGGCCCATCATTGAAATATAGACTATATGTTTTTTTTTTTACATTCTCAACACATAATCAATTAACCCGAAGCTAAAAAAAAGACTAATTAAGAAATTTGACATTAAACAATTATTAATAATCTTCACAGAAGGAGGAAAACACATAATAATTAGACAAACAATTTCATAAGAAGTAAGACAAACAAAATCAAAATGAGAAAATAATTTCATCTTTTAACAATATTAATACTAAAAATGTAGATTCAAAAAGTCATTCATGTGCATATCCAGTCACAACAAAAAAAAGTGGAATTTAGTAGTATTAACTATTGTTTCTTCATTAGATTAGGAAGAGTGGATACTTTCATATCTTTGCAGATATGGCCCATCATTGAAATATAGACAATATGTTTTTTTTAGTGTTGACAACTTCATAAAATTCTAAACACATAATCAATTAACCCAAAGCTAAAAAAAACACTAATTAAGAAATTTGACATTAAATAATTAGTAATAATTTTAAAAGAAGGAGGAGAACATAAAATAATTACACAAACAATTTCATAAGAAGTAAGAACGACAAAATCAAAATGAGAAAATAATTTGATTTTTTAACAATATTCATACTAACAATGTAGATTCAAAAAGTCATTCATGTGCATATCCAATCACAACAAAAAAGAGTGGAATTTAGTGCTATTAACCATTGTTTCTTCATTAGATTATGAAGAGAGGATACTTTCATATCTGTGCAGAGATGGCCCATCATTGAAATATAGACTATGTGTTTTGTTTTAAATTCTCAACACATAATCAATTAACCCAAAGCTAGAAAAAAGACTAATTAAGAAATTTGACATTAAACAATAAGTAATAATCTTCACAGAAGGAGCAAAACACAAAATAATTACACAAACAATGTCATAAGAAGTAAGACGAACAAAATCAAAATGAGAAAATAATTTCATCTTTTAACAATATTGATACTAACAACGTAGATTCAAAAAGTCATTCATGTGCATATCCAATCACAACAAAAAAGAATGGAATTTAGTGCTATTAACCATTGTTTCTTCATTAGATTATGAAGAGAGGATACTTTCATATATGTGCAGATATGGCCCATCATTCAAATATAGACTATATGTTTTGTTTAGTGTTGACAACTTCATAAAATTCTAAACACATAATCAATTAACCCAAAGCTAAAAAAAACACTAATTAAGAAATTTGACATTAAATAATTAGTAATAATTTTAACAGAAGGAGGAGAACATAAAATAATTACACAAACAATTTCATAAGAAGTATGACAGAAAAAATCAAAATCAGAAAATAATTTGATTTTTTAACAATATTGATACTAACAATGTAGATTCAAAAAGTCATTCATGTGCATATCCAATCAAAACAAAAAAGAGTGGAATTTAGTGCTACTAACCATTGTTTCTTCATTAGATTATTAAGAGAGGATACTTTCATATCTGTGCAGAGCTTGCCCATCATTGAAATATAGACTATATGTTTTTTTTAAATTTCTCAACACATAATCAATTAACCCAAAGCTAAAAAAAAGACTAATTAAGAAATTTGACATTAAACAATTAGTAATAATCTTCACAGAAGGAGGAAAACACATAATAATTAGACAAACAATTTCATAAGAAGTAAGACGAACAAAATCAAAATTAGAAAATTATTTCATCTTTTAACAATATTAATACTAAAAATGTAGATTCAAAAAGTCATTCATGTGCATATCCAGTCACAACAAAATAAAGTGGAATTTAGTGGTATTAACTGTTGTTTCTTCATTAGATTAGGAAGAGTGGATACTTTCATATCTGTGCATCAAAAGGCCCATCATTGAAATATAGGCTATATGGTTTCTTTAGTATTGACAACTTCATAAAATTATCAACACATAATCAATTAACCCAAAGCTAAAAAAAAAGATAAATTAAAAAATTTGACATTAAACAATTAGTAATAATCTTCACAGATGGAGCAAAACACAAAATAATTACACAAACAATTTCATAAGAAGTATGACAGACAAAATCAAAATGAGAAAATAATTTGATTGTTTAAGAACATTGATACTAACAATGTAGATTCAAAAAGTCGTTCATGTGCATATTCAATTACAACAAAAAAGAGTGGAATTTTGTGGTATTAACCATATTTTCTTCATTAGATTATGAAGAGAGGATACTTTCATATCTTTGCAGAGATGGCCCATCATTGAAATATACACTATATGTTTTTTTTAAAATTCTCAACACATAATCAATTAACCCAAAGCTAAAAAAAAGACTAATTAAGAAATTTGACCTTAAACAATTAGTAATAATCTTCACAGAAGGAGGAAAACACAAAATAATTACACAAACAATTTCATAAGAAGTAAGACGAACAAAATCAAAATCAGAAAATAATTTCATCTTTTAACAATATTGATAATAACAATGTAGATTCAAAAAGTCATTCATGTGCATATCTAATCACAACAAAAAAGAGTGAAATTTAGTGGTATTAACCATTGTTTCTTCAATAGATTATGAAGAGTGGATACTTTCATATCTGTGCAGAAATGGCCCATCATTGAAATATAGGCTATATGTTTTCTTTAGGATTGACAACTTCATAAAATTATCAACACATAATCAATTAACCCAAAGCTAAAAAAAAAAGACTAATTAAGAAATTTGACATTAAATAATTAGTAATAATCTTAACAGAAGGAGGGAAAGCAAAAAATAATTACACAAACAATTTCATAAGAAGTAAGACGGAAAAAATCAAAATGAGAAAATAATTTGATCTTTTAACAATATTGATACTAAAAATGTAGATTCAAAAATTCATTCATGTCCATATCCAATCACAACAAAAAAGAGTGGAATTTAGTGGTATTAACCATTGTTTCTTCATTAGATTAGGAAGAGTGGATACTTTCATATCTGTGCAGCAAAGGCGCATCATTGAAATATAGGCTATATGATTTCTTTTGTGTTGACAACTTCATAAAATTCTCAACACATAATCAATTAAGCAAAAGCTAAAAAAAGACTAATTAAGAAATTTGACATTAAAAAATTAGTAATAATCTTCACAGATGGAGCAAAACACAAAATAATTACGCAAACATTTTCATAAGAAGTATGACAGAAAAAATCAAAATGAGAAAATAATTTGACTTTTTAACAGTATTGATACTAACAATGTAGATTCAGAAAGTCATTCATGTGCATATCCAATCACAACAAAAAAGAGTGGAATTCAGTGCTATTAACCATTGTTTCTTCATTAGATTATGAAGAGAGGATATTTTCATATCTGTGCAGAGATGGCCCATCATTGAAATATAGACTATATGTTTTTTTTAAAATTCTCAACACATAATCAATTAACCCAAAGCTAAAAAAAAGACTAATTAAGAAATTTGACATTAAACAATTAGTAATAATCTTCACAAAAGGAGGAAAACACAAAATAATTAGACAAACAATTTCATAAGATGTAAGACGAACAAAATGAAAATGAGAAAATAATTTGATTTTTTAACGACTTTGATACTAACAATGTAGATTCAAAAAGTCGTTCATGTGCGTATTCAATTACAACAAAAAAGAGTGGAATTTTGTGGTATTAACCATTTTTTCTTCATTAGATTATGAAGAGAGGATACTTTCATATATGTGCAGAGATGGCCCATCATTGAAATATAGACTATATGTTTTTTTTTAAATTCTCAACACATAATCAATTAACCCAAAGCTAAAAAAAAGACTAATTAAGAAATTTGACATTAAACAATTAGTAATAATCTTCACAGAAGGAGGAAAACACAAAATATTTAGACAAACAATTTCATAAGAAGTAAGACGAACAAAATCAAAATGAGAAAATAATTTGATTTTTTAACGACTTTGATACTAACAATGTAGATTCAAAAAGTCGTTCATGTGCGTATTCAATTACAACAAAAAAGCGTGGAATTTTGTGGTATTAACCATTGTTTCTTCATTAGATTATGAAGAGAGGATGCTTTCATATCTGTGCAGAGATGGCCCATCATTGAAATATAGACTATATGTTTTTTTTTTTAAATTCTCAACACATAATGAATTAACCCAAAGCTAAAAAAAAGACTAATTAAGAAATTTGACATTAAACAATTAGTAATAATCTTCACAGAAGGATGAAAACACAAAATATTTAGACAAACAATTTCATAAGAAGTAAGACGAACAAAATCAAAATGAGAAAATAATTTCATCTTTTAACAATATTGATACTAAAAATGTAGATTCAAAAAGTCATTCATGTGCATATCCAGTCACAACAAAATAAAGTGGAATTTAGTGGTATTAACTATTGTTTCTTCATAAGATTAGGAAGAGTGGATACTTTCATATCTGTGCATCAAAAGGCCCATCATTGAAATATAGGCTATATGTTTTCTTGAGTGTTGACAACTTTATAAAATTCTCAACACATAATCAATTAACCCAAAGCTAAAAAAAAGACTAATTAAGAAATTTGATATTAAACAATTAGTAATAATCTTCACAGAAGGAGCAAAACACAAAATAATTACACAAACAATTTCATAAGAAGTAAGACGAACAAAATCAATATCAGAAAATAATTTGATCTTTTAACAATATTGATAATAACATTGTAGATTCAAAAAGTCATTCATGTGCATATCTAATCACAACAAAAAAGAGTGGAATTTAGTGGTATTAACCATTGTTTCTTCATTAGATTATGAAGAGTGGATACTTTTATATCTATGTAGAAATGGCCCATCGTTGAAATATAGGCTATATGTTTTCTTTAGTATTGACAACTTCATAAAATTATCAACACATAATCAATTAACCCAAAGCTAAAAAAAAAAGACTAATTAAGAAATTTGACATTAAATAATTAGTAATAATCTTAACAGAAGGACGAAAGCAAAAAATAATTACACAAACAATTTCATAAGAAGTAAGACGGACAAAATCAAAATGAGAAAATAATTTCATCTTTTAACAATATTGATACTAAAAATGTAGATTCAAAAAGTCATTCATGTCCATATGCAATCACAACAAAAAAGAGTGGAATTTAGTGGTATTAACCATTGTTTCTTCATTAGCTTAGGAAGAGTGGATACTTTCATATCTGTGCAGAAAAGGCGCATCATTGAAATATAGGCTATATGATTTCTTTAGTGTGGACAACTTCATAAAATTCTCAACACATGATCAATTAAGCAAAAGCTAAAAAAAAGACTAATTAAGAAATTTGACATTAAACAATTAGTAATAATCTTCACAGATGGAGCAAAACACAAAATAATTACGCAAACATTATCATAAGAAGTATGACAGAAAAAATCAAAATGAGAAAATAATTTGTCTTTTTAACAGTATTGATACTAACAATGTAGATTCAAAAAGTCATTCATGTGCATATCCAATCACAACAAAAAAGAGTGGAATTTAGTGCTATTAACCATTGTTTCTTCATTAGATTATGAAGAGAGGATACTTTCATATCTTTGCAGAGATGGCCCATCATTGAAATATAGACTATATGTATTTTTTAAAATTCTCAACACATAATCAATTAACCCAAAGCTAAAAAAAAAGACTAATTAAGAAATTTGACATTAAACAATTAGTAATAATCTTCACAAAAGGAGGAAAACACAAAATAATTAGACAAACAATTTCATAAGATGTAAGACGAACAAAATCAAAATGAGAAAATAATTTGATTTTTTAACGACTTTGATACTAACAATGTAGATTCAAAAAGTCGTTCATGTGCGTATTCAATTACAACAAAAAAGAGTGGAATTTTGTGGTATTAACCATTGTTTCTTCATTAGATTATGAAGAGAGGATACTTTCATATCTGTGCAGAGATGGCCCATCACTGAAATATAGACTATATGTTTTTGTTAAAATTCTCAACACATAATCAATTAACCCAAAGCTAAAAAAAAGACTAATTAAGAAATTTGACATTAAACAATTAGTAATAATCTTCACAGAAGGAGGAAAACACAAAATAATTAGACAAACAATTTCATAAGAAGTAAGACGAACAAAATCAAAATGAGAAAATAATTTGATCTTTTAACAATATTGATAATAACAATGTAGATTCAAAAAGTCATTCATGTGCATATCTAGTCACAACAAAAAAAAATGGAATTTAGTGGTATTAACTATTGTTTCTTCATTAGATTAGGAAGAGTGGATACTTTCATATCTGTGCATCAAAAGGCCCATCATTGAAATATAGGCTATATGTTTTCTTTAGTGTTGACAACTTCATAAAATTCTCAACACATAATCAATTAACCCAAAGCTAAAAAAAAGACTAATTAAGAAATTTGACATTCAACAATTAGTAATAATCTTTACAAAAGGAGCAAAACACAAAATAATTACACAAACAAATTCATAAGAAGTATGACAGAAAAAATCAAAATGAGAAAATAATTTGATTTTTTAACAATATTGATACTAACAATGTAGATTCAAAAAGCCATTCATGTGCATATCCAATCACAACAAAAAAGAGTGGAGTTTAGTGCTATTAACCATTGTTTCTTCATTACATTATGAAGAGAGGATACTTTCATATCTGTGCAGAGATGGCCCATCATTGAAATATAGACTATATGTTTTTTTTAGTGTTGACAACTTCATAAAATTCTGAACACATAATCAATTAACCCAAAGTTAAAAAAAACACTAATTAAGAAATTTGACATTAAATAATTAGTAATAATTTTAACAGAAGGAGGAGAACATAAAATAATTACACAAAGAATTTCATAAGAAGTAAGACGGACAAAATAAAAATGAGAAAATAATTTGATCTTTTAACAATATTGATACTAAAAATGTGGATTCAAAAAGTCATTCATGTGCATATTCAATTACAACAAAAAAGAGTGGAATTTTTTTGGTATTAACCATTGTTTCTTCATTAGATTATGAAGAGAGGATACTTTCATATCTGTGCAGAGATGGCCCATCATTGAAATACAGACTATATATTTTTTTTTTTAAATTCTCAACACATAATCAATTAACCCAAAGCTAAAAAAAGACTAATTAAGAAATTTGACATTAAACAATTAGTAATAATCTTCACAGAAGGAGGAAAACACAAAATAATTAGACAAACAATTCATAAGTAGTAAGACGAACAAAATCAAAATGGGAAATAATTTTATCTTTTAACAATATTGATACTAACAATGTAGATCCAAAAAGTCATTCATGTGCATATCCAATCACAGCAAAAAAGAGTGGAATTTAGTGGTATTAACCATTGTTTCTTCATTAGATTATGAAGAGTGGATACTTTCATATCTGTGCAGAAATGGCCCATCATTGAAATATAGGCTATATGTTTTCTTTAGTATAGACAACTTCATAAAATTCTCAACACATAATCAATTAACCCAAAGCTAAAAAAAAGACTAATTAAGAAATTTGACATTAAACAATAAGTAATAATCTTCACAGAAGGAGCAAAACACAAAATAATTAGACAAACAATTTCATAATAAGTACGACAGACAAAATCAAAATGAGAAAATAATTTGATTTTTTAACAATATTGATACTAACAACGTAGATTCATAAAGTCATTCATGTGCATATCCAACCACAACAAAAAAGAGTGGAATTTAGTGGTATTAACCATTGTTTCTTCATTAGATTATGAAGAGAGGATACTTTCATATCTGTGCAGAGATGGCCCATCATTGAAATACAGACTATATATATTTTTTTTAAATTCTCAACACATAATCAATTAACCCAAAGCTAAAAAAAGACTAATTAAGAAATTTGACATTAAATAATTAGTAATAATCTTCACAGAAGGAGGAAAACACAAAATAATTAGACAAACAATTCATAAGTAGTAAGACGAACAAAATCAAAATGGGAAAATAATTTTATCTTTTAACAATGTAGATCCACAAAGTCATTCATGTGCATATCCAATCACAGCAAAAAAGAGTGGAATTTAGTGGTATTAACCATTGTTTCTTCATTAGATTATGAAGAGTGGATACTTTCATATCTGTGCAGAAATAGCCCATCATTGAAATATGGGCTATATGTTTTCTTTAGTATTGACAACTTCATAAAATTCTCAACACATAATCAATTAACCCAAAGCTAAAAAAAAGACTAATTAAGAAATTTGACATTAAATAATTAGTAATAATTTTAACAGAAGGAGGAGAACATAAAATAATTACACAAACAATTTCATAAGAAGTATGACAGACAAAATCAAAATGAGAAAATAATTTCATTGTTTAACAACATTGATACTAAAAATGTAGATTCAAAAAGACATTCACGTGCATATCCAATCACAACAAAAAAGAGTGGAATTTAGTGCTATTAACCATTGTTTCTTCATTAGATTATGAAGAGAGGATACTTTCATATCTGTGCAGAGATGGCCCATCACTGAAATATAGACTATATGTTTTTTTTAAAATTCTCAACACATAATCAATTAACCCAAAGCTAAAAAAAAAAAGACTAATTAAGAAATTTGACATTAAACAATTAGTAATAATCTTCACAGAAGGAGGAAAACACAAAATAATTAGACAAACAATTCATAAGAAGTAAGACGGACAAAATAAAAATGAGAAAATAATTTTATCTTTTAAAAATATGGATACTAAAAATGTAGATTCAAAAAGTCATTCATGTGCATATCCAATCACAACAAAAAAAAGTGGAAGTTAGTGGTATTAACCATTGTTTCTTCATTAGATTAGGAAGAGTGGATACTTTCATATATGTGCAGACAAGGCCCATCATTGAAATATAGGCTATATGATTTCTTTAGTGTTGACAACTTCATAAAATTCTCAACACATAATCAATTAACCAAAATGTAAAAAACAGACTAATTAAGAAATTTGACATTAAACAATTAATAATAATCTTCACTGAAGGAGGAAAACAGAAAATAAATACACAAACAATTTCATAAGAAGTATGACAGACAAAATCAAAATGAGAAAATAATTTCATTGTTTAACAACATTGATACTAACAATGTAGATTCAAAAAGGCGTTCATGTGCATATTCAATTACAACAAAAAAGAGTGGAATTTAGTGATATTAACCATAGTTTCTTCGTTAGATTATGAAGAGGGGATACTTTCATATATGTCTAGAGATGGCTTATCAATTAAAATATAGGCTATATGTTTTTTTTAGTGTTGATAACTTCATAAAATTCTCAACACATAATCAATTAACCCAAAGCTAAAAAAAAGACTAATTAAGAAATTTGACATTAAATAATTATTTATAATCTTAACAGAAGGAGGAAAACACAAAATAATTACACAAACAATTTCATAAGAAGTAAGACTGACAAAATCTAAATGAGAAAATAATTTGATCTTTTAACAATATTGATACTAAAAATGTAGATTCAAAAAGTCATTCATGTGCAAATCCAATCACAACAAAAAAGAGTGGAATTTAGTGCTATTAACCATTGTTTCTTCATTAGATTATGAAGAGAGGATACTTTCATATCTGTGCAGAGATGGCCCATCACTGAAATATAGACTATATGTTTTTTTTTAAATTCTCAACACATAATCAATTAACCCAAAGCTAAAAAAAAAAGACTAATTAAGAAATTTGACATTAAACAATTAGTAATAATCTTCACAGAAGGAGGAAAACACAAAATAATTAGACAAACAATTCATAAGAAGTAAGACGGACAAAATAAAAATGAGAAAATAATTTTATCTTTTAACAATATGGATACTAAAAATGTAGATTCAAAAAGTCATTCATGTGCATATCCAATCACAACAAAAAAAAGTGGAAGTTAGTGGTATTAACCATTGTTTCTTCATTAGATTAGGAAGAGTGGATACTTTCATATATGTGCAGACAAGGCCCATCATTGAAATATAGGCTATATGATTTCTTTAGTGTTGACAACTTCATAAAATTCTCAACACATAATCAATTAACCAAAATGTAAAAAACAGACTAATTAAGAAATTTGACATTAAACAATTAATAATAATCTTCACTGAAGGAGGAAAACAGAAAATAAATACACAAACAATTTCATAAGAAGTATGACAGACAAAATCAAAATGAGAAAATAATTTCATTGTTTAACAACATTGATACTAACAATGTAGATTCAAAAAGGCGTTCATGTGCATTTTCAATTACAACAAAAAAGAGTGGAATTTAGTGATATTAACCATAGTTTCTTCGTTAGATTATGAAGAGGGGATACTTTCATATATGTCTAGAGATGGCTTATCAATTAAAATATAGGCTATATGTTTTTTTTAGTGTTGACAACTTCATAAAATTCTCAACACATAATCAATTAACCCAAAGCTAAAAAAAAGACTAATTAAGAAATTTGACATTAAATAATTATTTATAATCTTAACAGAAGGAGGAAAACACAAAATAATTACACAAACAATTTCATAAGAAGTAAGACGGACAAAATCAAAATGAGAAAATAATTTGATCTTTTAACAATATTGATACTAAAAATGTAGATTCAAAAAGTCATTCATGTGCATATCCAATCACAACAAAAAAGAGTGGAATTTAGTGTTATTAACCATTGGTTCTTCATTAGATTAGGAAGAGTGGATACTTTCATATCTGTGCAGAAAAGCCCCATCATTGAAATATAGGCTATATGTTTTCTTTTGTGTTGACAACTTCATAAAATTCTCAACACATAATCAATTAACCCGAAGCTAAAAAAAAGACTAATTAAGAAATTTGACATTAAACAATTAGTACTAATCTTCACAGAAGGAGAAAAACACATAATAATTAGACAAACAATTTCATAAGAAGTAAGACAAACAAAATCAAAATGAGAAAATAATTTCATCTTTTAACAATATTAATACTAAAAATATAGATTCAAAAAGTCATTCATGTGCATATCTAGTCACAACAAAAAAAAGTGGAATTTAGTGGTATTAACTATTGTTTCTTCATTAGATTAGGAAGAGTGGATATTTTCATATGTATTCAGATATGGCCCATCATTGAAATATAGACTATATGTTTTTTTTAGTGTTCACAACTTCATAAAATTCTAAACACATAATCAATTAACCCAAAGCTAAAAAAAACACTAATTAAGAAATTTGACATTAAATAATTAGTAATAATTTTAACAGAAGGAGGAGAACATAAAATAACTACACAAACAATTTCATAAGAAGTAAGACGCACAAAATCAAAATGAGAAAATAATTTGATTTTTTAACAATATTGATACTAACAATGTAGATTCAAAAAATCATTCATGTGCATATCCAATCACAACAAAAAAGAGTGAAATTTAGTGCTATTAACCAATTTTTCTTCATTAGATTATGAAGAGAGGATACTTTCATATCGTTGCAGAGATGGCGCATCATTGAAATATAGACTATATGTTTTTTTTTAAATTCTCAACACATAATCAATTAACCCAAAGCTAAAAAAAAGACTAATTAAGAAATTTGACATTAAACGATAAGTAATAATTTTCACAGAAGGAGCAAAACACAAAATAATTACACAAACAATTTCATAAGAAGTACGACAGACAAAATCAAAATGAGAAAATAATTTGATTTTTTAACAATATTGATACTAACAATGTAGATTCAAAAAGTCATTCATGTGCATATCCAATCACAACAAAAAAGAGTGGAATTTAGTGCTATTAACCATTGTTTCTTCATTAGATTATGAAGAGAGGATACTTTCATATCTGTGCAGATATGGCCCATCATTGAAATATAGAGTATATATTTTTTTTAGTGTTGACAACTTCATAAAATTCTAAACACATAATCAATTAACCCAAAGCTAAAAAAAACACTAATTAAGAAATTTGACATTAAATAATTAGTAATAATTTTAACAGAAGGAGGAGAACATAAAATAACTACACAAACAATTTCATAAGAAGTAAGACGGACAAAATCAAAATGAGAAAATAATTTGATCTTTTAACAATATCGATACTAAAAATGTGGATTCAAAAACTCATTCATGTGCATATTCAATTACAACAAAAAAGAGTGGAATTTTTTTGGTATTAACCATTGTTTCTTCATTAGATTATGAAGAGAGGATACTTTCATATCTGTGCAGAGATGGCCCATCACTGAAATATAGAGTATATGTCTTTTTTTTTAAATTCTCAACACATAATCAATTAACCCAAAGCTAAAAAAAAAGACTAATTAAGAAATTTGACATTAAACAATTAGTAATAATCTTCACAGAAGGAGGAAAACACAAAATAATTAGACAAACAATACATAAGTAGCAAGACGAACAAAATCAAAATGAGAAAATAATTTGATCTTTTAACAATATTGATACTAAAAATGTAGATTCAAAAAGTCATTCATGTGCATATCTAGTCACAACAAAAAAAAGTGGAATTTAGTGGTATTAACTATTGTTTCTTCATTAGATTAGGAAGAGTGGATACTTTCATATCTGTGCAGAAAAGGCCCATCATTGAAATATAGGCTATATGTTTTCTTTAGTGTTGACAACTTCATAAAATTCTCAACACATAATCAATTAACCCAAAGCTAAAAAAAAGACTAATTAAGAAATTTGACATTAAACAATTAGTAATAATCTTCACAGAAGGAGCAAAACATAAAATAATTACACAAACAATTTCATAAGAAGTATGACAGAAAAAATTAAAATGAGAAAATAATTTGATTTTTTAACAATATTGATACTAACAATGTAGATTCAAAAAGTCATTCATGTGCATATCCAATCACAACAAAAAAGAGTGGAATTTAGTGCTATTAACCATTGTTTCTTCATTAGATTATGAAGAGAGGATACTTTCATATCTGTGCAGATATGGCCCATCATTGAAATATAGACTATATATTTTTTTTAGTGTTGACAACTTCATAAAATTCTAAACACATAATCAATTAACCCAAAGCTAAAAAAAACACTAATTAAGAAATTTGACATTAAATAATTAGTAATAATTTTAACAGAAGGAGGAGAACATAAAATAACTACACAAACAATTTCATAAGAAGTAAGACGGACAAAATCAAAATGAGAAAATAATTTGATCTTTTAACAATATCGATACTAAAAATGTGGATTCAAAAACTCATTCATGTGCATATTCAATTACAACAAAAAAGAGTGGAATTTTTTTGGTATTAACCATTGTTTCTTCATTAGATTATGAAGAGAGGATACTTTCATATCTGTGCAGAGATGGCCCATCACTGAAATATAGAGTATATGTCTTTTTTTTTAAATTCTCAACACATAATCAATTAACCAAAATGTAAAAAACAGACTAATTAAGAAATTTGACATTAAACAATTAATAATAATCTTCACTGAAGGAGGAAAACAGAAAATAAATACACAAACAATTTCATAAGAAGTATGACAGACAAAATCAAAATGAGAAAATAATTTCATTGTTTAACAACATTGATACTAACAATGTAGATTCAAAAAGGCGTTCATGTGCATATTCAATTACAACAAAAAAGAGTGGAATTTAGTGATATTAACCATAGTTTCTTCGTTAGATTATGAAGAGGGGATACTTTCATATATGTCTAGAGATGGCTTATCAATTAAAATATAGGCTATATGTTTTTTTTAGTGTTGACAACTTCATAAAATTCTCGACACATAATCAATTAACCCAAAGCTAAAAAAAAGACTAATTAAGAAATTTGACATTAAATAATTATTTATAATCTTAACAGAAGAAGGAAAACACAAAATAATTACACAAACAATTTCATAAGAAGTAAGACGGACAAAATCAAAATGAGAAAATAATTTGATCTTTTAACAATATTGATACTAAAAATGTAGATTCAAAAAGTCATTCATGTGCATATCCAATCACAACAAAAAAGAGTGGAATTTAGTACTATTAACCATTGTTTCTTCATTAGATTATGAAGATAGGATACTTTCATATCTGTGCAGAGATGGCCCATCATTGAAATATAGACTATATGTTTTTTTTTAAATTCTCAACACATAATCAATTAACCCAAAGCTAAAAAAAAAGACTAATTAAGAAATTTGACATTAAACAATTAGTAATAATCTTCACAGAAGGAGGAAAACACAAAATAATTACACAAACAATTTCATAAGAAGCAAGACGAACAAAATCAAAATGAGAAAATAATTTGATCTTTTAACAATATTGATATTAAAAATGTAGATTCAAAAAGTCATTCATGTGCATATCTAGTCACAACAAAAAAAAGTGGAATTTAGTGGTATTAACTATTGTTTCTTCATTAGATTAGGAAGAGTGGATACTTTCATATCTGTGCATAAAAGGCCCATCATTGAAATATAGGCTATATGTTTTCTTTAGTGTTGACAACTTCATAAAATTCTCAACACATAATCAATTAACCCAAAGCTAAAAAAAAGACTAATTAAGAAATTTGACATTAAACAATTAGTAATAATCTTCACAGAAGGAGCAAAACATAAAATAATTACACAAACAATTTCATAAGAAGTATGACAGAAAAAATTAAACTGAGAAAATAATTTGATTTTTTAACAATATTGATACTAACAATGTAGATTCAAAAAGTCATTCATGTGCATATCCAATCACAACAAAAAAGAGTGGAATTTAGTGCTATTAACCATTGTGTCTTCATTAGATTATGAAGAGAGGATACTTTCATATCTGTGCAGAGATGGCCCATCATTGAAATATAGACTATATGATTTTTTTTAAATTCTCAACACATAATCAATTAACCCGAAGCTAAAAAAAAAGACCAATTAAGAAATTTGACATTAAACAATTAGCAATAATCTTCACAGAAGGAGGAAACACATAATAATTAGACAAAAATTTTCATAAGAAGGAAGACAAACAAAATCAAAATGAGAAAATAATTTCATCGTTTAACAATATTAATACTAAAAATGTAGATTCAAAAAGTCATTCATGTGCCTATCCAGTCACAACAAAAAAAAGTGGAATTTAGTGGTATTAACTATTCTTTCTTCATTAGATTAGGAAGAGTGGATACTTTCATATCTGTGCATAAAAGGCGCATCATTGAAATATAGGCTATATGTTTTCTTTAGTGTTGACAACTTCATAAAATTCTCAACAGATAATCAATTAACCCAAAGCTAAAAAAAAGACTAATTAAGAAATTTGACATTAAACCATTAGTAATAATCTTCACAGAATGAGCAAAACACAAAATAATTACACAAACAATTTCATAAGAAGTATGACAGAAAAAATCAAAATCAGAAAATAATTTGATTTTTTAACAATATTGATACTAACAATGTAGATTCAAAAAGTCATTCATGTGCATATCCAATCACAACAAAAAAGAGTGGAATTTAGTGCTATTAACCATTGTTTCTTCATTACATTATGAAGAGAGGATACTTTCATATCTGTGCAGAGATGGCCCATCATTGAAATATAGGCTATATGTTTTCTTTAGTATTGGCAACTTCATAAAATTCTCAACACATAATCAATTAACCCAAAGCTAAAAAAAAAGACTAATTAAGAAATTTGACATTAAATAATTAGTAATAATCTTAACAGAAGGAGGAAAGCAGAAAATAACTACACAAACAATTTCATAAGAAGTAAGACGGACAAAATCAAAATGAGAAAATAATTTGATCTTTTAACAATATTGATACTAAAAATGTAGATTCAAAAAGTCATTCATGTGCATATCCAATCACAACAAAAAAGAGTGGAATTTAGTGCTATTAACCATTGTTTCTTCATTAGATTAGGAAGAGTGGATACTTTCATATCTGTGCAGAAAAGGCCCATCATTGAAATATAGGCTATATGATTTCTTTAGTGTTGACAACTTCATAAAATTCTCAACACATAATCAATTAACCAAAAGCTAAAAAAAAGACTAATTAAGAAATTTGACATTAAACAATTAGTAATAATCTTCACAGAAGGAGCAAAACACAAAATAATTACACAAACAATTTCATAAGAAGTATGACAGAAAAAATCAAAATGAGAAAATAATTTGATTTTTTAACAATATTGATACTAACAATGTAGATTCAAAAAGTCATTCATGTGCATATCCAATCACAACAAAAAAGAGTGGAATTTAGTGCTATTAACCATTGTTTCTTCATTAGATTATGAAGAGAGGATACTTTCATGTCTGTGCAGAGATGGCCCATCATTGAAATATAGACTATATGTTTTTTTTTAAAATTCTCAACACATAATCAATTAACCCAATGCTAAAAAAAAGACTAATTAAGAAATTTGACATTAAATAATTAGTAATAATCTTCACAGAAGGAGGAAAACACAAAATAATTACACAAACAATTTCATAAGAAGTAAGACGAACAAAATCCAAATGAGAAAATAATTTGATCTTTTAACAATATTGATACTAACAATGTAGATTCAAAAAGTCATTCATGTGCATATCCAATCACAACAAAAAAGAGTAGAATTTAGTGTTATTAACCATTGTGTCTTCATTAGATTATGAAGAGAGGATACTTTCATACCTGTGCAGAGATGGCCCATCATTGAAATGTAGGCTATATGTTTTCTTTAGTATTGACAACTTCATAAAATTCTCAACACATAATCAATTAACCCAAAGCTAAAAGAAGACTAATTAAGAAATTTGACATTAAAGAATTAGTAATAATCTTCACAGAAGGAGCAAAACATAAAATAATTACACAAACAATTTCATAAGAAGTATGACAGAAAAAATCAAAATGAGAAAATAATTTGATTTTTTAACAATATTGATACTAACAATGTAGATTCAAAAAGTCATTCATGTGCATATCCAATCACAACAAAAAAGAGTGGAATTTAGTGCTATTAACCATTGTGTCTTCATTACACTACGCCAAAATTAGGAATAGATAGCGCTATTTAGACAACGCTTATTTAATTAAATGCTATGTATTAAAACACATACTAAAAGACAGCGCTTTATTACATAAATGCTATAAAAATCGTTATACATAAATAACGCTTTATTAGAAAAAACGCTATCTATGTTTGTTTTATACTTTTAAAAATAATAATATTTTAATATAAATTGATAGAAAACATTTACAAAGTCAAGCGCTGTCTACGTTATGTTAATATATAGCTTTTAAGTAAAAAAGCGCTATTTATTTTAGCATCTCCACTAAAAATGTTTCAACCTCTACACTTTATCGTTCTTTCGTAAAGGCATTGTGTATGTTTCATTTATATTTAAAAATAAATAAATCATTTTAAATAGATTAAATAGATAGCGTTTTGTAATCAAGTGAGAGCGTTTATGCAGAAGAGCGTTGTTTATGTATCATAAAAAAATTCCATCGCGCCTCGCATTTGTGTTTTCTTTTCGTCTAACCCTCACGCGAAAACTATAAAAGCCTCATCTCCCACCACAGTAGAAGCAGCTATGTCTGCAACCACAGTAGAACCAACCGCGTCTTCAACCATAGCAACCGCGTCTCCAACCAGAGCAACCGCGTCTCCAACCAGAGCAACAACAGTCGCATCCTTCAAGCACAACAACATTGATATTTCAAGTGGGCACTATCGATTAAGGGTTTGGGAAATTCGTTCTTCTTCTCCATCAATTTTTTCAGCAACAAACCAGTTCTCCTATCACCCGACAACGAGCCCAATTCACCATTGCACGTTCCTTCATTGAGTACCAAATTCTCTTCCTTTCTCCTCGATTCTTTGTATCTTTGTTCATTCTTTGTATTGTTTTTATCTATCTTTGCTATCAATGTCAATATATATGCATTATCGTTGAAAGAAAAACATGGATTTCAAATTGTTTGTAATCTAGGGCAAGAAATTGGGACTCATGTTTGGCAATGGCTGGGGACTAGGGAAAATTTTATTGGAACATAAGGTATTTTTGAGAAAATAACATTTAATAAGGTTGATGGCCTGCATTACTGGACATCTTTGAAATAAATAACCGAAAATAGTTGCTTAGCTTTACTTGTATCTCGCAAATTGTCCAAACACCATTGTCTTTGTATTTTAGGAACTGGTTCATAGACAACAATTCTACTTCTGGAAGAATTATAGGAACAATCCGCTAAAACACATTTTACCAAGATCACTTCCTGAACCTAGTGCCACATCTGCAGTTCCTGCTCCTGTTTTAACTCCAGCTCGGGCACCTATATCTGCACTACCACCAGTACCTGCTACAAGCGTTGATGCCACAACAGCACCTACTAAGCTCCTTCTCCTATGTCATACAGTATGCCCCTTGACTCTGGTCTAGCTAAAAATGATATGAGGAATCCTACAGTGGACAATAGAAGGAAGAGAGAGTGATTGTTCTTTCTTTTCTAGTTTTGAAATCCTTGCTTAGGTCTTCAATAAACAATCTAATATATAATGTAGCTTGATTCACCCCTGGCCCTTAATTGTATCATATATTATGTAGCTTGATGCTTGTGGTTGGCATGTATAGACTATTATTAGATTCCCTTAGTGAATGAAAGAAACTACAAAAGAAAAGAGGTTGTGAATTATGTAGGAAAAATAACAGAGTAGTATGACTTATCCGAACTGTTTCTTCCGAACTATTTCTTCCAAAAGATTATTATATCTTCTATTAGCAGTAATGCTTATCCGAACTGTTTCTTCCAAAAGGTTTAAGTACTTACATTTGGAAAGTAGTAGCATCCCCTATACATGATACTATGACTTTGCAGAGATTGTCTATTTTAATAAGATAGTGAACCTAAGGTTATAAATGAGTTGGTGATTGCTGTAATTTCAGGCAAACAAAAAAATATCTTGGCCCCCAAACTTTAAATGAAAAAGTAGAATAACAATCAACATGAGTATGGGATGCAAATATGGTTAATACAATTTATTTAGTTTGATTTACTTTAAGCTTCAACCAGGATACTTCATCAAGTATGGTCTTTTTCACTTCATCAGTGATATCACTTTTTTGGTCACTGATTCTTTGACTTCTTTTAGTTTTGTTTAGGCTAATCTTTTGTAGATTTGATGATATTCCTTCTTAGGAAAAATCCTCTATTATATTAGGAGTATCATAGGTAATCTACTTTACATATGATAAGTTAACATCATCATATCATCATTATATCAATTAGTGTTTATTCCAAACTTTAAAATGATATTAGTAGAGAAGTAGAATTTAAGTATCTCACAAAACTATTTAGAGAAAATAGTTTTCATGGAGTTGGTTTCTATAAATGAATTATAAGCTTAAATCCAAATTTTCAAAATCATTTGTCAGACTTATATGGAATTTAAAAGCGAATATAAAAGTGTCACAAAATCAATACCCATTTTTGGTTAGGCTTTAAACTTGGCCTATTTACGGAAGAATCTGGAGTGATGTGTTTTTAGTTAAACTATACAGGGTTTTATGGACTGAGATGAGTTATAAAAGCAGGATATATTTGCAGAGATGAGTCGCCACACACAGGAATTTTGAAAACCACTACGCTGTTTTTTTCTTGCACAAATGCATATGTTATTGGCTGGTTTTGTTGGATTACATGCATGGCATGCTCTGTATCTATCTTTTCTACACATGTATGTCCACCAGCTTCACCAATTTATTAGATGTTGATTGCTTCAATGTTCACCACATACTAATACCCTCCTTCCTACAACATTTTTATTTTATTTTTAGAGTTGAATACAATTTCTACTTTTATTTTACATATGTAATAATTTTTCTAAATAATTTGTTATCATCATTATATCAACACACATCAAGAAGTAAATTATGTCAATGTGATTTTAAAAAGTAAAGGCACAGGGATCCCATTATAGTACTTTTTTTATGTCATTTTAATTGATTGCATTTTTCATTTTATTTTCTAGTCAATCAAATATAGATAAACCAAGAAAAAATCACTAGATTAGAGACATTAGTACATGAGAAAAATAATCCTGTTCGACGAAGGTATAAGATGATTTGCTTATTGAAGTGAATGAAATTTGAAAATTAAAATTAATATTTTAAGATTTTAAATTTGAAAACATTTTGTTTCCTTTGAATTGTTGATCCAACTGCTTTTTACTTAATTAGGGGAACTAGTGCAAAAACAGAAACTAAGCTTTGATTTTATTTATCTTTAAAGTTCGAAAGGTGAATGAGAAGGGTTGCTTTTTGGTTAAAGAATTGGACCCCTAAGTTAAAAAAAAGGTGTGGCCGGTCATTGGAAAAAAGAGATAACGCTAAATCGTGTCATCAACAATTTACACACTGCACCAAGGGACCACTATTCCTAGGTATGAGTGATTTTTGCAGTGTATCATTGACCATATTGAACTAAATGGTAATAAATGATAAATAGATTTTGGCAAGGAGTATTGATTTTTCTTTTTTGGCTTACTCTTTCCTTAATTATGATATATATATGTATATGTATATATATATATATATACATATATATATATATATATATATATATATATATATATATATATATATATATATATATATATATACTATGTAGGTAGTGAAGGAGCCTCACTCTTTTTTTACATACAAATTTCATCCTTATCACTCTTTTTCTTCTTCTTTTTTTTTTTTAATTTTTTTATTCGGTATTTGATATCAATAGGTGCACTTTATTTGGTTTGGTATATATGAATTTTTTTCGCATAGTTTTATTTTCATAATTTCATTTTGGAATATTGTGTCAGTAGATATTCATCTCACAGGTTTGGTAGCATATTATGTTATAAAAGCTTTATATAAAAGTTTATATCAATTGAACCAATAAGTTGACTCACGATACAAACATGCTTTAAGTATAAACCATTAGAAATAAAAAATAATAAAACTTAATTTAAAAATATATCAAAGTAGGACATTGCGTAACAGTTGTATTATTTATCTTAAACTTATATTGAAGTAAATAAATTACTAGAATTACTATAATGTATACTAGTTATTTATTGGTATTTTTTCAAACAAATTTTATATTGGTGGATGAAACATTATATGCTATTATTTAACTAATCCTTTCATTTTTAATAATTGTATTTTTATTCTTCTTTAAATTTTGCAGTTGTTGACTTTCATTACACACAAATCACAGTGTCTTCAAAGTTGAGGTAACATGAATATTATTTTATAGTTTCTTATTGGAAATGGTGTTAGTTTGAAGAATATATGTATGCATGTGAATTTTCCTTAGCTTTCTGTTTTAGAAATTAAAATTATTAGATTAGGAATAAGAGTCTTATTATTATATTGTATCTTGATTTCTATATAGCTAATATTATAGTAACTAACATGATAGCTCAAGAAAATATGGATCGGAAATGGATGTTTGCTAGTCGATTATCAAAAGAATATGAAGATGGGGTGAAAGAGTTTCATAGATTTGCAGTTGAGCATGCAAAAAACCCTAGTAGAATCATTTGTCCTTGCTTGAAGTGTTGTCATTCAAGGGTAGTGAACGCAGATGAGTTAGAAGCACATTTAGTATGCAACGGAATTGATAAAAGTTATTCATGTTGGACCAAACATGGTGAAAATCAAAAAAATGATATAGCACATAATGGGCATGATAGCACAAGTTATGCACCACAAGAGACTGACACAACATATGACTTAGACCAAGTTGAGGAGATTGCAAACATTATTGAAGAGGATATGCGAGATTGTCCTCAAATGTTTGATAGGTTGACAATGGATGCAAAGACACCACTGTATAATGGTTGTACTAGTTTCACAAGACTATCAGCAGTGTTAAAATTATTCAATTTGAAAGCAGGAAATGGATGGTCTGATAAGAGCTTTACTGAATTACTGTCACTTTTGAAAGATATGCTACCACAAGATAATGTACTTCCTTGTCGAATGTATGAGGCTAAAAAAATGTTAAGCTCTATTGGTATGAGCTACGAGAAGATTCATGCTTGTCCAAATGATTGCATTCTTTTTCGAAATGAATATGCATCATTGGATAAATGTCCTAAATGTAGAGCATTACGCTACAAGAAAAATTCAGAACCGATGAAAGTGGTATGGTATTTTCCTATAATACCAAGATTTAGGCGCATGTATCATAATGCACAAGACGCAAAGAACTTAAGATGGCATGCAGATGAAAGGATATGTGATGGAAAGCTTCGACACCCTGCAGATTCTCCTCAATGGGCAAAAGTTGACTATGATTACCCTAATTTTGGAAAAGAACCAAGAAACCTACGTCTTGCTTTGTCTACGGATGGAATAAATCCGCATGGTATGCAAAGCAACTCGCATAGCACGTGGCCTGTGGTTATGATTATATATAACCTACCTCCATGGTTATGCATGAAAAGGAAGTTCATGATGTTGTCCATGTTAATTCCAGGCCCAAAACAACCAGGGAATGACATAGACATATACTTGGCACCTTTGATTGAAGACTTGAAGGATATGTGGAACGAAGGTGTAGTGGTGTATGATGGCTATATGGAAGAAAGTTTCCAGCTAAGAGCAATGTTGTTTGGCACAATTAATGATTTTCCAGCATATGGTAATCTATCTGGATATAGTATCAAAGGGAAGTGTGCATGCCCTATATGTGAAGATAATACAGATTGGATGCGAATGGAACATGGTAAGAAAAATGTTTTTCTTGGTCATCACAGATTCTTACCTTCAAAACATCGTTATCGAGGGTGGAAAAAAGCATTTAATGGAAGAATAGAAGAACGTAGACCTCCAGAATTGTTGTTTGGTGATAAAGTTTTTCATAAAGTAAAGAATATAAACAACAAATTTGGTAAAACTTTTGCAGCAGATCTAGTCACATCTGGGTGGAAGAAAAAGTCAATCTTTTTTTAGTTGCCATATTGGAAATCCTTGTATGTTAGACATTTCCTTGATGTTATGCATATTGAGAAAAATGTATTTGATAGTGTGATAGGTACATTGTTGAATGTTCCTGGAAAGTCTAAGGATGGCATCAATGCAAGGTTGGACCTACTTGATATGGGAATTAGAACAGAATTAGCACCAATAAAGAAAGGTAAACGTCAATATCTACCACCAGCAGCTTATACGCTATCTAGAAAGGAGAAATTTGTGTTTTGTAAGTTTTTGCAAGGAGTTAAAGTTCCAGAGGGGTACTCATCAAACATCAGAAACCTTGTATCTATGAAAGATCTAAAACTAAAAGGTTTGAAGTCTCATGACTGTCATATTCTCATGGAGCATTTGCTACCGATAGGCATACGTTCCATTTTACCTAAAAAGGTAAGATGGACCATAACTAAACTATGTTATTTCTTTAGAGCCATTTGTAGCAAAGTGATTGACACTGGAAAATTGCAAGCACTAGAAAGAGAAATTATTGTAACTTTGTGTGAGCTTGAAATGTTTTTCCCACCTTCTTTCTTTGACATAATGGTTCATCTTACCATTCATTTAGTTAAAGAGACACAATATTGTGGGCCAGCATATATGAGATGGATGTACCCAATGGAGCGTTATATGAAGATATTGAAGGGTTATGTCAAAAATCGAAGTCGACCAGAAGGATGTATAGTGGAACGATATATACTTGAAGAAGCTACTGAGTTCTGTACTGATTACCTCTCTAATGTTGAATCAATAGGACTTCCAAAGTCTCGACACTTAGCAAGAACCTCAGGAGAGGGGATTACTGGAAAGACCATAGTGACCATATCGAGGAAAGATTGGGAACAAGCTCAATTGTATATTCTACACAATGACGAAGAAGTTGAACCATATATTGAGAGACACAAAGCCATGCTAAAAAGATTAAATCCAACTAGGACTGACAGTTGGATAAGTAGAGAACACAATGCAACTTTTATACAATGGCTAAAAAGCCACATTTATGCAGAGTTAAATGTGAATTCCTCTAATATTTCTGACAGATTGAGATGGTTAGCAAATGGTCCAACTTTTCAAGTCTTCTCTTACAGTGCTTATATGATTAATGGGTACACATTTTGTACCAAAGAACGAGATAATCAAAGCACAATGCAAAATAGTGGTGTCACTTTGGTGGCTGAATCTATGCATATCTCAAGTTCTAAGGATAGAACTCCTATATATGCAAATATGTCGTATTTTGGGGTAATTGAACACATATGGGAGTTGGATTACAAAACATTTCAAATTCCCATATTTGGTTGCAAGTGGGTTGATAACAATAATGGAGTTCGACAAGATGAGGCAGGGTTTATGCTTGTGAATTTTAATAAAGTGGGGTACAAGGATGAGCCATTTATTTTAGCATCACAAGCGCAACAAATATTTTATGTCACTGATCCTGTTGATGTCAATTGGTCAATTGTTTTATTATCCAATAAAATAAATGAGCATCACAATGAAGATATAGAGGACGAAAATACAAATATTGAGGATGATCCTTTATATGACATATCATATGATGATGATCCAATAACAGATGATATCTTGTATAGAAGAGATGACCATGAGGAAGGGATTTGGATAAATCCATCATTTTGTATCAATAAGAAACCTAATCATTTAAAGTTGACTACAAAGAAGAAAAGGTTGGTTTACATTTATAACTTTATATTTTTATGTCTTTCCCTTTTTACCGATGCTAACCTTTTTTTTAATCTCTTTTGTTATAGGTAAATGACATCTCATAGTGAAGATGATAATCTTCCTCTTGAGGAAGCAAAATGGAAGAAAGGTGTTGTGATTATGAAGAAAATTATTCGAGCTAGAAGTGAAGGAAGAAAATTAGATGTAATGTATCTATTTGATCCTTTAATATCTTTTACTTTCTAGAAAAATAATATATGCTTATTCATGATATTAGGTTTCATGGAATGCAAGAGGTCAACCAATTGAACCTGGTGGCACAAACTTCATTAGTTATCTTGGATCCATTGTCCGTTCTAATGTTCCTATAACATGTGATAATTGGAAAGACTTGGCTTTGAGTTCCTATAAGGACATTATTTGGAATGATATACGAGTAAAATATATTATCCTTACTTATTTTAAAGTATGTGTTATGGTTGCCCAAACTTCTTTATGCTAATTTTTTTTCTTTTACAGTTAACTTTTAATATTGATACATGTCGTAAGAATTATGTATTAAAGGAGGCAGGTAAGTTGCTTAGGACTTTTAGAACTAACTTGGCCAACACTTATCTAAAGGATGAGAATGGAAATTACATAGAGAATCCTCCTACTGAGCCTCCTGAGAAGTATGCATCAATGATTAGTGAGGATGTTTGGAAAGACTTTGTTGCAAAACGTATGGATACAAGTTTCCAGGTAATCTATAATATTCAAATGCAATGTATTTATCCTTTGATTCATGTAGATAAGATTACATTTACAATCTTTCTATATAGGAAAAGAGCTTAAAAAACAAGGAAAGAGCATCACACTCTAAGTACCCTTATAGAGGTTCACGTAAGGGGTATGCACGCCTAGAACAAGAAATGGTAAGTCAATATATCAATAAATAAACAATACACAACTTGCTAATATGATTTGTAACTAGGTTGATTATATTTCCCAAAACTTAGATAAAGGAATTGGGGTCAAATGTTAGTAATATTCCCCGTCAAGAATTATGGAAGCATGCTCGTGTGAATAAGGCTGGGGAAATTGAAAATGAAGATGTTCAGCAAGTTTGGAACAAATGTGTAAGTAATATCTTTTCATATTATATTTGTTTGTGTGTGATATGAGAATAAGTGTGATATGTTTGATTATTGTTTATTGTAGGTAATATTGTCACAAACTATACAGTCAGAAGAGATAAGTAATGCTCGCTCAGACATCCTTGCTCAAGCTTTATGTGTCCCAGAGTATCCAGGTCGTGTTAGGGCAACAGGATTTGGAGTCAGTCACAAAGATTATTTCCCGCCCAAAAAGCGTTATACACAACAAGACCATGATGCATTGACTACTCAAATGAAAGACATGGCTGAAAGAATGGCACGAATGGAGAATGAGATTAATTCACTTCGAAAGAAGGACACATCTAATAACATAGAAGAACCTGATATTGGTGTCAATAGTGGCCAAGGGAGTTGCACAATTTCATCAAATAGTTTTCTCGAGGTAACTAACTTTTCTATATTAGCGTAACTTGCTTATGTTAAATTTCTAATAGCTCTCTACATTTGGTCACTTTAAACATTATATCTTATAATTATATTTTATAATGTAGGGGGTCTCAAGTTGTAAATTGTTTGTATCATCACCATTACTTTGCTTGGTTGCCCATGGGAAACTGCATAATGTTAAAGGTGATACACTACATGGTAGATCTCTACCTAATGGTCATGTTAAAGTTAGTGTAGATATTGCTGTGGAGCCAAATGTATCCTTGCCTATACCTAATGCTGATGACGACATAATGACAATAGGACAAGCAATAGGTACATTTGTGGCATGGCCAATCAATCTTTTACAGGTTGTTGATGCGGTATGTTCGTCAAACCTTATTAATTCATAATTATTTATGAAAATATTTTATCTATCACCTAATTTTGTTTAATTGATGATGTTTTAGGATTCCACTCTATCTAAAAAGAAAAAGATTAATAATACGAATGAATCTATCGCACCTAAAAGAAAATGTCAAGGAAAAATGACTGTTCAACATATTCCTCGTAAAGTGATTCATCCCAATCTTCCTCAATGGTGCAACTACCTCTCTTCATATATGGAATTAAAGCCTACAGAGTCACTTTCGGCAATAGAAATAGAGAAAGACATATTTGGTTTTGATGAACATAAAGAAATCATTAATGCAAAAATTATTGGAGAAATTATTGACTATGCATGGCTTGGTGCAACTACAATTTCTATATATATCGGGTACAATATACTACTTTTTTATAATTGACTTTAATCTTTGGTGAGTAGCTTTTATGATTTTACTAACTTTTAATTCTTATATCTTTCTTTTGTAAGGTACCTATATCAAAATTTCATTAAGCCAAATCATAAGGGGTTCTTCTTTTTATCACCCCAAATAACAACACATGAACTACCAATGAAAGAGAGAATGCAAAAAATAGTGAGTATATTTCTTGACAATGGGGTGATTAATAAGTTTGTTCTTGCTCCTATCAATACAGGGTAATACTTTTTTCCTAACTTTATCAATAATGTATTATTTTCAAAGTTAGATGCACAAAATCTAATTTTGTTGATTCATTTCCAATTTTAGCCAACATTGGGTCTTGCTCGGAATCAATCTTAAAATGGAGATAATTTATTATCTTGACCCATTGGCGAAAGACATTAATATGAGGCAAGATTTGAAGAAGTTGTTTGACATGTAAGAATCTTCTTAATGTGATTCACACATATATATGTATAATTTTTGTATATATATTTTTTTACTTATGTATGCTTCATTTTTATTATTAACAAGGGTTATACAAACCTACCGAGCTCAAAGAGGGTCTATGGTTTCAAAGTCTAAGTTAAGCAATATCAAATGGACACCAATTAAGGTAAATTACAATTGTGTATTTGAAGATCAAATGATGTTGTTTTATTTGAAGGTTAATACCAATTGTATTGATGTTTTCTAGTGTCCAAAACAATCCAACGGCCATGATTGTGGGTATTACATTTGTCGATATATGAAGGAAATTGTCACATATTGTGAAGGAGGGACAATTCCAATAGATGTAAGTTATCTTAATTGTATGTATTATTCATTTGTAGTAGGATTTTGATTGACTAATTTTATTTTATTTTTCTTTGTTGTAGTATTTTCCTAGTTGCAGATGTCAACAATATTCTGACAATCAAATCATTGAAGTCAGGGAAGATTGGTGTTTTTATCTCATTAGTAAATGTTTATATGTTAGTTGTATAATTCCTTATATAACAAAATAGGGAAGGTTAGGAACAATGTTTTGTCTAAAGTGTTTTGGCTCCACAGTCTAGCAAAAATGGAACATGATGGATGAGTACTACAAATATTAGTTTTTTTTGCTAATTTATTTCATGTAATATTATACTTTTTTAAAAATATATAAACATCATTAAGTTTTTTGTGTAACTATGTAAGAATTTCAATGCCCTTTCATTTCAGTTTTGTTTGATTTCAAGTTCAAAGTTTTTATACAGGCATGTGAGTCGAAGAATAGAATGAAGAAAAAATTAAATAAATTATAATAAAAAATAATCAAACCAATACACATCGCTTGTTTTAAAAAATGTTATCTATTGATGAATTGAAAAAGTGTTATCCATTAATGAAAAATAGACAATGTTTGTTTGAACAAGCGCTATCTGTTAATGAATTGAAAAAGCGCTACCTATTGATGAAAAACTACTCTCATATATCTCGCTTATTCAGTCAAGTGTTGTCCATGAGAGCTTTGATAGACAACATTTTGTAAAGAAAGTGCTATCTATTAAAAAATATATAGATAACGCTTGTTTAGACAAGCGCTATCTATCAAGTGTCATTAGACAAGCGCTATCTATCTAAAAAGCGCTATCTATTAAGAAAAAAAACGCTGTCTATTGCCAAATTTGGCGTAGTGTTAGATTATGAAGAGAGGATACTTTCATACCTGTGCAGAGATGGCCCATCATTGAAATATAGACTATATGATTTTTTTTAAATTCTCAACACATAATCAATTAACCCGAAGCTAAAAAAAAGACTAATTAAGAAATTTGACATTAAACAATTAGCAATAATCTTCACAGAAGGAGGAAAACACAAAATAATTAGACAAACAATTCATAAGAAGTAAGACGGACAAAATAAAAATGAGAAAATAATTTGATCTTTTAACAATATTGATACTAACAATGTAGATTCAAAAAGTCATTCATGTGCATATCCAATCACAACAAAAAAGAGTGGAATTTAGTGCTATTAACCATTGTTTCTTCATTAGATTATGAAGAGAGGATACTTTCATATCTGTGCAGAGATGGCCCATCACTGAAATATAGACTATATGTTTTTTTAAAAATTCTCAACACATAATCAAATAACCCAAAGCTAAAAAAAAAAAGACTCATTAAAAAATTTGACATTGAATAATTAGTAATAATCTTAACAGAAAGAGGAAAACACAAAATAATTACACAAACAACTTTATAAAAAGTAAGACGGACAAAATTAAAATGAGAAAATAATTTGATCTTTTAACAATATTGATACTAAAAATGTAGATTCAAAAAGTCATTCATGTGCATATTCAGTGACAACAAAAAAGAGTGGAATTTAGTGGTGTTAACCATTGTTTCTTCATTAGATTATGAAAAGTGGATACTTTCATATCTGTGCAGAAAAGGCCCATCATTGAAATATAGGCTATATGATTTCTTTAGTGTTGACAACTTCATAAAATTCTCAACAGATAATCAATTAACCAAAAGCTAAAAAAAAAGACTAATTAAGAAATTTGACATTAAATAATTAGTAATAATCTTAACAGAAAGAGGAAAGCAGAAAATAACTACACAAACAATTTCCTCAGAAGTAAGACGGACAAAATCAAAATGAGAAAATAATTTGATCTTTTAACAATATTGATACTAAAAATGTAGATTCAAAAAGCCATTCATGTGCATATCCAATCACAACAAAAAAGAGTGGAATTTAGTGCTATTAACCATTGTTTCTTCATTAGATTAGGAAGAGTGGATACTTTCATATCTGTGCAGAAAAGGCCCATCATTGAAATATAGGCTATATGATTTCTTTAGTGTTGACAACTTCATAAAACTCTCAACACATAATCAATTAACCAAAAGCTAAAAAAAGACTAATTAAGAAATTTGACATTAAACAATTAGTAATAATCTTCACAGAAGTAGCAAAACACAAAATAATTACACAAACAATTTCATAAGAAGTATGACAGAAAAAATCAAAATGAGAAAATAATTTGATTTTTTAACAATATTGATACTAACAACGTAGATCCAAAAAGTCATTCATGTGGATATCCAATCACAACAAAAAAGAGTGGAATTTAGTGCTATTAACCATTGTTTCCTCATTAGATTATGAAGAGAGGATACTTTCATATCTGTGCAAAGATGGCCAGTCATTGAAATATAGACTATATGTTTTTTTTTTAAATTCTCAACACATAATCAATTAACCCAAAGCTAAAAAAAAGACTAATTAAGAAATTTGACATTAAACAATTACTAATAATCTTCACAGAAGGAGGAAAACACAAAATAATTACACAAACAATTTCATAAGAAGTAAGACGAACAAAATCAAAATGAGAAAATAATTTGATCTTTTAATAATATTGATACTAACAATGTAGATTCAAAAAGTCATTCATGTGCATATCCAATCACAACAAAAAAGATAGGAATTTAGTGCTATTAACCATTGTTTCTTCATTAGATTATGAAGAGTGGATACTTTCATATCTGTGCAGAAATGGCCCATCATTGAAATATAGGCTATATGTTTTCTTTAGTATTGACAACTTCATAAAATTCTCAACACATAATCAATTAACCCAAAGTTAAAAAAAAAGACTAATTAAGAAATTTGACATTAAATAATTAGTAATAATCTTAACAGAAGGAGGAAAGCAGAAAATAATTACACAAACAATTTCATATGAAGTAAGACGGACAAAATCAAAATGAGAAAATAATTTGATCTTTTAACAATATTGATACGAAAAATGTAGATTCAAAAAGTCATTCATGTGCATATCCAATCACAACAAAAAAGAGTGGAATTTAGTGTTATTAACCATTGGTTCTTCACTAGATTAGGAAGAGTGGATACTTTCATATCTGTGCAGAAAAGGCCCATCATTGAAATATAGGCTATATGATTTCTTTAGTGTTGACAACTTCATAAAATTCTCAACAGATAATCAATTAACCAAAAGCTAAAAAAAAGACTAATTAAGAAATTTGACATTAAACAATTAGTAATAATCTTCACAGAAGGAGCAAAACACAAAATAATTACACAAACAATTTCATAAGAAGTATGACAGAAAAAATCAAAATGAGAAAATAATTTGATTTTTTAACAATATTGATACTAAAAATGTAGATTCAAAAAGCCATTCATGTGCATATCCAATCACAACAAAAAAGAGTGGAATTTAGTGCTATTAACCATTGTTTCTTCATTAGATTAGGAAGAGTGGATACTTTCATATCTGTGCAGAAAAGGCCCATCATTGAAATATAGGCTATATGATTTCTTTAGTGTTGACAACTTCATAAAATTCTCAACACATAATCAATTAACCAAAAGCTAAAAAAAGACTAATTAAGAAATTTGACATTAAACAATTAGTAATAATCTTCACAGAAGTAGCAAAACACAAAATAATTACCCAAACAATTTCATAAGAAGTATGACAGAAAAAATCAAAATTAGAAAATAATTTGATTTTTTAACAATATTGATACTAACAACGTAGATTCAAAAAGTCATTCATGTGGATATCCAATCACAACAAAAAAGAGTGGAATTTAGTGCTATTAACCATTGTTTCTTCATTAGATTATGAAGAGAGGATACTTTCATATCTGTGCAGAGATGGCCAATCATTGAAATATAGACTATATGTTTTTTTTTTAAATTCTCAACACATAATCAATTAACCCAAAGCTAAAAAAAAAGACTAATTAAGAAATTTGACATTAAACAATTACTAATAATCTTCACAGAAGGAGGAAAACACAAAATAATTACACAAACAATTTCATAAGAAGTAAGACGAACAAAATCAAAATGAGAAAATAATTTGATCTTTTAATAATATTGATACTAACAATGTAGATTCAAAAAGTCATTCATGTGCATATCCAATCACAACAAAAAAGATAGGAATTTAGTGCTATTAACCATTGTTTCTTCATTAGATTATGAAGAGTGGATACTTTCATATCTGTGCAGAAATGGCCCATCATTGAAATATAGGCTATATGTTTTCTTTAGTATTGACAGCTTCATAAAATTCTCAACACATAATCAATTAACCCAAAGTTAAAAAAAAAGACTAATTAAGAAATTTGACATTAAATAATTAGTAATAATCTTAACAGAAGGAGGAAAGCAGAAAATAATTACACAAACAATTTCATATGAAGTAAGACGGACAAAATCAAAATGAGAAAATAATTTGATCTTTTAACAATATTGATACGAAAAATGTAGATTCAAAAAGTCATTCATGTGCATATCCAATCACAACAAAAAAGAGTGGAATTTAGTGTTATTAACCATTGGTTCTTCACTAGATTAGGAAGAGTGGATACTTTCATATCTGTGCAGAAAAGGCCCATCATTGAAATATAGGCTATATGATTTCTTTAGTGTTGACAACTTCATAAAATTCTCAACAGATAATCAATTAACCAAAAGCTAAAAAAAAAGACTAATTAAGAAATTTGACATTAAACAATTAGTAATAATCTTCACAGAAGGAGCAAAACACAAAATAATTACACAAACAATTTCATAAGAAGTATGACAGAAAAAATCAAAATGAGAAAATAATTTGATTTTTTAACAATATTGATACTAACAATGTAGATTCAAAAAGTCATTCATGTGCATATCCAATCACAACAAAAAAGTGCTAAATTTAGTGCTATTAACCATTGTTTCTTCATTAGATTATGAAGAGAGGATACTTTCATATCTGTGCAGAGATGGCCCATCATTGAAATATAGAGTATATTTTTTTTTTTAAATTCTCAACACATAATCAATTAACCCAAAGCTAAAAAAAAGACTAATTAAGAAATTTGACATTAAACAATTACTAATAATCTTCACAAAAGGAGGAAAACACAAA
Source organism: Vigna unguiculata (assembly GCF_037176805.1). Taxonomy (NCBI): domain Eukaryota; kingdom Viridiplantae; phylum Streptophyta; class Magnoliopsida; order Fabales; family Fabaceae; genus Vigna; species Vigna unguiculata. The sequence goes on from NC_140801.1 coordinate 26,309,530, forward strand.
ATAATTACACAAACAATTTCATAAGAAGTAAGACGAACAAAATCAAAATGAGAAAATAATTTGATCTTTTAATAATATTGATACTAACAATGTAGATTCAAAAAGTCATTCATGTGCATATCCAATCACAACAAAAAAGATAGGAATTTAGTGCTATTAACCATTGTTTCTTCATTAGATTATGAAGAGTGGATACTTTCATATCTGTGCAGAAATGGCCCATCATTGAAATATAGGCTATATGTTTTCTTTAGTATTGACAGCTTCATAAAATTCTCAACACATAATCAATTAACCCAAAGTTAAAAAAAAAGACTAATTAAGAAATTTGACATTAAATAATTAGTAATAATCTTAACAGAAGGAGGAAAGCAGAAAATAATTACACAAACAATTTCATATGAAGTAAGACGGACAAAATCAAAATGAGAAAATAATTTGATCTTTTAACAATATTGATACGAAAAATGTAGATTCAAAAAGTCATTCATGTGCATATCCAATCACAACAAAAAAGAGTGGAATTTAGTGTTATTAACCATTGGTTCTTCACTAGATTAGGAAGAGTGGATACTTTCATATCTGTGCAGAAAAGGCCCATCATTGAAATATAGGCTATATGATTTCTTTAGTGTTGACAACTTCATAAAATTCTCAACAGATAATCAATTAACCAAAAGCTAAAAAAAAAGACTAATTAAGAAATTTGACATTAAACAATTAGTAATAATCTTCACAGAAGGAGCAAAACACAAAATAATTACACAAACAATTTCATAAGAAGTATGACAGAAAAAATCAAAATGAGAAAATAATTTGATTTTTTAACAATATTGATACTAACAATGTAGATTCAAAAAGTCATTCATGTGCATATCCAATCACAACAAAAAAGAGCTAAATTTAGTGCTATTAACCATTGTTTCTTCATTAGATTATGAAGAGAGGATACTTTCATATCTGTGCAGAGATGGCCCATCATTGAAATATAGAGTATATTTTTTTTTTAAATTCTCAACACATAATCAATTAACCCAAAGCTAAAAAAAAGACTAATTAAGAAATTTGACATTAAACAATTACTAATAATCTTCACAAAAGGAGGAAAACACAAAATAATTACACAAACAATTTCATAAGAAGTAAAACGAACAAAATCAAAATGAGAAAATAATTTGATCTTTTAACAATATTGATACTAACAATGTAGATTCAAAAAGTCACTCATGTGCATATCCAATCACAACAAAAAAGAGTGGAATTTAGTGGTATTAACCATTGTTTCTTCACTAGATTAGGAAGAGTGAATACTTTCATATCTGTGCAGAAAAGGCCCATCATTGAAATATAGGCTATATGATTTCTTTAGTGTTGACAACTTCATAAAATTCTCAACAGATAATCAATTAACCAAAAGCTAAAAAAAAGACTAATTAAGAAATTTGACATTAAACAATTAGTAATAATCTTCACAGAAGGAGCAAAACACAAAATAATTACACAAACAATTTCATAAGAAGTATGACGGACAAAATCAAAATGAGAAAATAATTTGATTTTTTAACAACATTGATGCTAACAATGTAGATTCAAAAGGTCGTTCATATGCATATTCAATTACAACAAAAAAGAGTGGAATTTTGTGGTATTAACCATTGTTTCTTCATTAGGTTATGAAGAGAGGATACTTTCATATCTGTGCAGAGATGGCCCATCATTCAAATATAGACTATATGTCTTTTTTAGTGTTGCCAACTTCATAAAATTCTCAACACAATCAATGAACCCAAAGCTAAAAAAAAGACTAATTAAGAAATTTGACATTAAACAATTAGTAATAATCTTCACAGAAGGAGGAAAACACAAAATAATTACACAAACAATCTCATAAGAAGTATGATGGACAAAATCAAAATGAGAAAATAATTTGATTTTTTAACAACATTGATACTAACAATGTAGATTCAAAAAGTCATTCATGTGCATATCCAATCACAACAGAAAAGAGTGGAATTTAGTGGTATTAACCGATGTTTCTTCATTAGATTATGAAGAGAGGATACTTTTATATCTGTGCAGAGATAGCCCATCATTGAAATATAGGGTATATGTTTTTTTTTTGTGTTGACAACTTCAAAAAATTCTCAACACATAATCAATTAACCCATATCTAAAAAACAGACTAATTAAGAAATTTGACATTAAATAATTAATAATAATCTTCATTGAAAGAGGAAAACAAAAAATAATTACACAAACAATTTCATAAGAAGTGTGCAGACCAAATCAAAATGAGAAAATAATTTGATTTTTTAACAACATTGATACTAACAATGTAGATTCAAAAGGTCGTTCATATGCATATTCAATTACAACAAAAAAGAGTGGAATTTTGTGGTATTAACCATTGTTTCTTCATTAGGTTATGAAGAGAGGATACTTTCATATCTGTGCAGAGATGGCCCATCATTCAAATATAGACTATATGTCTTTTTTAGTGTTGCCAACTTCATAAAATTCTCAACACAATCAATGAACCAAAAGCTAAAAAAAAGACTAATTAAGAAATTTGATATTAAACAATTAGTAATAATCTTCACAGAAGGAGGAAAACACAAAATAATTACACAAACAATCTCATAAGAAGTATGATGGACAAAATCAAAATGAGAAAATAATTTGATTTTTTAACAACATTGATACTAACAATGTAGATTCAAAAAGTCATTCATGTGCATATCCAATCACAACAGAAAAGAGTGGAATTTAGTGGTATTAACCGATGTTTCTTCATTAGATTATGAAGAGAGGATACTTTTATATCTGTGCAGAGATAGCCCATCATTGAAATATAGGGTATATGTTTTTTTTTGTGTTGACAACTTCAAAAAATTCTCAACACATAATCAATTAACCCATATCTAAAAAACAGACTAATTAAGAAATTTGACATTAAATAATTAATAATAATCTTCATTGAAAGAGGAAAACAAAAAATAATTACACAAACAATTTCATAAGAAGTATGACGGACAAAATCAAAATGAGAAAATAATTTGATTTTTTAACAACATTGATGGTAACAATGTAGATTCAAAAGGTCGTTCATATGCATATTAAATTACAACAAAAAAGAGTGGAATTTTGTGGTATTAACCATTGTTTCTTCATTAGGTTATGAAGAGAGGATACTTTCATATCTGTGCAGAGATGGCCCATCATTCAAATATAGACTATATGTCTTTTTTAGTGTTGCCAACTTCATAAAATTCTCAACACAATCAATGAACCCAAAGCTAAAAAAAAGACTAATTAAGAAATTTGACATTAAACAATTAGTAATAATCTTCACAGAAGGAGGAAAACACAAAATAATTACACAAACAATCTCATAAGAAGTATGATGGACAAAATCAAAATGAGAAAATAATTTGATTTTTTAACAACATTGATACTAACAATGTAGATTCAAAAAGTCATTCATGTGCATATCCAATCACAACAGAAAAGAGTGGAATTTAGTGGTATTAACCGATGTTTCTTCATTAGATTATGAAGAGAGGATACTTTTATATCTGTGCAGAGATAGCCCATCATTGAAATATAGGGTATATGTTTTTTTTTTGTGTTGACAACCTCAAAAAATTCTCAACACATAATCAATTAACCCATATCTAAAAAACAGACTAATTAAGAAATTTGACATTAAATAATTAATAATAATCTTCATTGAAAGTGGAAAACAAAAAATAATTACACAAACAATTTCATAAGAAGTATGACGGACAAAATCAAAATGAGAAAATAATTTGATTTTTTAACAACATTGATGCTAACAAAGTAGATTCAAAACGTCGTTCATATGCATATTCAATTACAACAAAAAAGAGTGGAATTTTGTGGTATTAACCATTGTTTCTTCATTAGGTTATGAAGAGAGGATACTTTCATATCTGTGCAGAGATGGCCCATCATTCAAATATAGACTATATGTCTTTTTTAGTGTTGCCAATTTCATAAAATTCTCAACACAATCAATGAACCCAAAGCTAAAAAAAAGACTAATTAAGAAATTTGACATTAAACAATTAGTAATAATCTTCACAGAAGGAGGAAAACACAAAATAATTACACAAACAATCTCATAAGAAGTATGATGGACAAAATCAAAATGAGAAAATAATTTGATTTTTTAACAACCTTGATACTAACAATGTAGATTCAAACAGTCGTTCATGTTCATATTCAATTACAACAAAAAAGAGTGGAATTTAGTAATATTAACCATAGTTTCTTCTTTACATTATGAAGAGGGGATACATTCATATATGTGCAGAGATGGCTTATCAATTGAAATATAGGCTATATGTTTTTTTTTAGTGTTGACAACTTCATAAAATTCTCAACACATAATCAATTAACCCAAAGATAAAAAAAAGACTAATTCAGAAATTTGACGTTAAATAATAAGTAATAATCTTCACAGAAGGAGGAAAACAGAAAATAGTTACACAAACAATTTCATAAGAAGTATGACAGACAAAATCAAAATGAGAAAACAATTTGATTTTTTAACAACATTGATACTAACAATGTAGATTCAAAAAGTCGTTCAAGTGCATAGTCAATCACAACAAAAAAGAGTGGAATTTTATGGTTTTAACCATTGTTTCTTCATTAGATTATGACGAGAGGATACTTTCATATTTGTGCAGAGATGACCCATCATTAAAATATAGACATATGTATTTTTTAGTGTTGACAACTTCATAAAATTCTCAATACATAATCAATTAACCGAAAGCTAAAAAAAAATTAACCGAAAGCTAAAAAAAAGACTAAGTAAGAAATTTGACATTAGACAATTAGTAATAATCTTCACAGAAGGAGGAAAACACAAAATAATTACACAAATAATTTCATAAGAAGTATAACAAACAAAATCAAAATGAGAAAATAATTTGATTTTTTAACAATATTGATACTACCAATGTAGATTCAAAAAGTCGTTCATGTGCATAGGCAATCACAACGAAAAAGAGTGGAATTTAGTGGTATCAACCATTGTTTCTTCATTAGATTATGAAGAGTGGATACTTTCATATCTCTGCCGAAATGGCCCATCATTGAAATATAGCCTATATGTTTTCTATAGTGTTGACAACTTCATAAAGTTCTCAACACATAATCAATTAATCCAAAGTTAAAAAAAACGACTAATTGAGAAATTTCACATTAAATAATTAGTAATGATCTTAACAGAAGGAGGAAAACACAAAATAATTACACAAACAATTTCATAAGAAGTAAGACGGACAAAATCAAAATGAGAAAATAATTTGATCCTTTAACAATATTGATACTAACAATGTAGATTCAAAAAGTCACTCATGTGCATATCCAATCACAACAAAAAAGAGTGGAATTTAGTGGTATTAACCATTATTTCTTCATTAGATTATGAAGAGTGGATACTTCATAAAATTCTCAACACATAATCAATTAATCTAAATCTAAAAGATAGACTAATTAAGAAATTGATATTAAACAATTAATAATAATCTTCACTGAAGGAGGAAAACACAAAATAAATACACAAACAATTTCATAAGAAGTATGACGGACGAAATCAAAATGAGAAAATAATTTGATTGTTTAACAACATTGATACTAACAATGTAGATTCAAAAAGTCGTTCATGTGCATAGTCAATCACAACAAAAAAGAGTGGAATTTTGTGGTTTTAACCATTGTTTTTTCATTAGATTATGAAGAGAGGATACTTTTATATCTGTGCAGAGATGACTCATCATTGAAATATAGACATGTGGTTTTTTTAGTGTTGACAACTTCATAAAATTCTCAACACATAATCAATTAACCTAAAGCTAAAAAAAAGACTAATTCAGAGATTTGACATTAAATAATTAGTAATAATATTCATTGAAGGAGGAAAAGACAAAATAATTACACAAACAATTTCATAAGAAGTATGACGGACAAAATCAAAATGAGAAAATAATTTGGTTGTTTAACAACATTGATACTAACAATGTAGATTCAAAAAGTCGTTCATGTGCATATTCAATTACAACAAAAAAGAGTGGAATTTAGTGGTATTAACCATTGTTTCTTCATTAGATTATGAAGAGAGATACTTTCATATATGTGCAAAAATGGCCTATCATTGAAATATAGGCTATATGTTTTTTTAGTGTTAACAGCTTCATAAAATTCTCAACACAATCAATGAAACCAAAGCTAAAAAAAAGACTAATTAAGAAATTTGACATTAAACAATTAGTAATAATCTTCACAGAAGGAGGAAAACACAAAATAATTACACAAACAATCTCATAAGAAGTATGATGGACAAAATACAAATGAGAAAATAATTTGATTTTTTAACAACATTGATACTAACAATGTAGATTCAAAAAGTCATTCATGTGCATATCCAATCACAACAGAAAAGAGTGGAATTTAGTGGTATTAACCGATGTTTCTTCATTAGATTATGAAGAGAGGATACTTTTATATCTGTGCAGAGATAGCCCATCATTGAAATATAGGGTATATGTTTTTTTTTTTGTGTTGACAACTTCAAAAAATTCTCAACACATAATCAATTAACCCAAATCTAAAAAACAAACTAATTAAGAAATTTGACATTAAACAATCAATAATAATCTTCAATAAAGGAGAAAAACAAAAAATAAATACACAAAACAATTTCATAAGAAGTATGACGGACAAAATCCAAATGAGAAAATAATTTGATTTTTTAACAACATTGATCCTAACAATGTAGATTCAAAAAGTCGGTCATGTGCATATTCAATTACAACATTAAAGAGTGGAATTTTGTGGTATTAACCATTGTTTGTTCATTAGATTATGAAGAGAGAAGACTTTCATATCTGTGCAGAGATGGCCCATCATTCAAATATAGACTATATGTTTTTTTTAGTGTTGACAACTTCATAAAATTGTCAACACAATCAATTAACCCAAAGCTAAATAAAAGACAAATTAAAAAATTTGACATTAAACAATTAGTAATAATCTTCACAAAAGGAGGAAAACACAAAATAATTACACAAACAATCTCATAAGAAGTATGATGGACAAAATTAACATCAGAAAATAATTTGATTTTTTAACAACATTGATAGTAACAATGTAGATTCAAAATGTCATTCATGTGGATATCCAATAACAACAGAAAAGAGTGGAATTTAGTGGTATTAACCGATGTTTTTTCATTAGATTATGAAGGGAGGATACTTTTATGTATGTGCAGAGATGGCCCATCATTGAAATATAGGGTATATGTTTTTTTTGGGTTGACAACTTCATAAAATTCTCAACACATAATCAATTAACCCATATCTAAAAAACAGACTAATTAAGAAATCTGACATTAAATAATTAATAATAATCTTCATTGAAAGAGGAAAACAAAAAATAATTACACAAACAATTTCATAAGAAGTATGACGGACAAAATCAAAATGAGAAAATAATTTGATTTTTTAACAACATTGATGCTAACAATGTAGATTCAAAAGGTCGTTCATATGCATATTCAATTACAACAAAAAAGAGTGGAATTTTGTGGTATTAACCATTGTTTCTTCATTAGGTTATGAAGAGAGGATACTTTCATATCTGTGCAGAGATGGCCCATCATTCAAATATAGACTATATGTCTTTTTTAGTGTTGCCAACTTCATAAAATTCTCAACACAATCAATGAACCCAAAGCTAAAAAAAAGACTAATTAAGAAATTTGACATTAAACAATTAGTAATAATCTTCACAGAAGGAGGAAAACACAAAATAATTACACAAACAATCTCATAAGAAGTATGATGGACAAAATCAAAATGAGAAAATAATTTGATTTTTTAACAACATTGATACTAACAATGTAGATTCAAAAAGTCATTCATGTGCATATCCAATCACAACAGAAAAGAGTGGAATTTAGTGGTATTAACCGATGTTTCTTCATTAGATTATGAAGAGAGGATACTTTTATATCTGTGCAGAGATAGCCCATCATTGAAATATAGGGTATATGTTTTTTTTTTGTGTTGACAACTTCAAAAAATTCTCAACACATAATCAATTAACCCATATCTAAAAAACAGACTAATTAAGAAATTTGACATTAAATAATTAATAATAATCTTCATTGAAAGAGGAAAACAAAAAATAATTACACAAACAATTTCATAAGAAGTGTGCAGACCAAATCAAAATGAGAAAATAATTTGATTTTTTAACAACATTGATACTAACAATGTAGATTCAAAAAGTCGTTCATGTGCGTAGGCAATTACAACAAAAAAGTGTTGAATTTTGTGGTTTTAACCATTGTTTCTTCATTAGATTATGAAGAGAGATACTTTCATATATGTGCAAAAATGGCCCATCATTGAAATATAGGCTATATGTTTTTTTAGTGTTAACAGCTTCATAAAATTCTCAACACAATCAATGAAACCAAAGCTAAAAAAAAAGACTAATTAAGAAATTTGACATTAAACAATTAGTAATAATCTTCACAGAAGGAGGAAAACACAAAATAATTACACAAACAATCTCATAAGAAGTATGATGGACAAAATACAAATGAGAAAATAATTTGATTTTTTAACAACATTGATACTAACAATGTAGATTCAAAAAGTCATTCATGTGCATATCCAATCACAACAGAAAAGAGTGGAATTTAGTGGTATTAACCGATGTTTCTTCATTAGATTATGAAGAGAGGATACTTTTATATCTGTGCAGAGATAGCCCATCATTGAAATATAGGGTATATGTTTTTTTTTTTTGTGTTGACAACTTCAAAAAATTCTCAACACATAATCAACTAACCCAAATCTAAAAAACAAACTAATTAAGAAATTTGACATTAAACAATTAATAATAATCTTCACTGAAGGAGGAAAACACAAAATAAATACACAAACAATTTCATAAGAAGTGTGCAGACCAAATCAAAATGAGAAAATAATTTGATTTTTTAACAACATTGATGCTAACAATGTAGATTCAAAAGGTCGTTCATATGCATATTCAATTACAACAAAAAAGAGTGGAATTTTGTGGTATTAACCATTGTTTCTTCATTAGGTTATGAAGAGAGGATACTTTCATATCTGTGCAGAGATGGCCCATCATTCAAATATAGACTATATGTCTTTTTTAGTGTTGCCAACTTCATAAAATTCTCAACACAATCAATGAACCCAAAGCTAAAAAAAAGACTAATTAAGAAATTTGACATTAAACAATTAGTAATAATCTTCACAGAAGGAGGAAAACACAAAATAATTACACAAACAATTTCATAAGAAGTATGATGGACAAAATCAAAATGAGAAAATAATTTGATTTTTTAACAACATTGATACTAACAATGTAGATTCAAAAAGTCATTCATGTGCATATCCAATCACAACAGAAAAGAGTGGAATTTAGTGGTATTAACCGATGTTTCTTCATTAGATTATGAAGAGAGGATACTTTTACATCTGTGCAGAGATAGCCCATCATTGAAATATAGGGTATATGTTTTTTTTTTGTGTTGACAACTTCAAAAAATTCTCAACACATAATCAATTAACCCATATCTAAAAAACAGACTAATTAAGAAATTTGACATTAAATAATTAATAATAATCTTCATTGAAAGAGGAAAACAAAAAATAATTACACAAACAATTTCATAAGAAGTGTGCAGACCAAATCAAAATGAGAAAATAATTTGATTTTTTAACAACATTGATACTAACAATGTAGATTCAAAAAGTCGTTCATGTGCGTAGGCAATTACAACAAAAAAGTGTTGAATTTTGTGGTTTTAACCATTGTTTCTTCATTAGATTATGAAGAGAGGATACTTTCATATTTGTGCAGAGATGGCCCATCATTCAAATATAAACTATATGTTTTTTTAGTGTTGACAACTTTATAAAATTCTCAAAACATAATCAATTAACCCAAAGCTAAAAAAAAGACTAATTAAGAAATTTGACATTAAACAATTAGTAATAATCTTCACAGAAGGAGGAAAACACAAAATACTTACACAAACAATCTCATAAGAAGTATGGTGGACAAAATCAAAATGAGAAAATAATTTGATTTTTTAACAACATTGATACTAACAATGGAGATTCAAAAAGTCATTCATGTGCATATCCAATCACAACAGAAAAGAGTGGAATTTAGTGGTATTAACCGATGTTTCTTCATTAGATTATGAAGAGAGGATACTTTCATATCTGTGCAGAGATGGCCCATCATTGAAAAATAGACTATATGTTTTTTTTAGTGTTGACAACTTCATAAAATTCTCCACACATTATGAGTTAACCTAAAGCTAAAAAAAAGACTAATTAGGAAATTTGACATTAAACAATTAGTAATAATCTTCACAGAAGGAGGAAAACACAAAATAATTACATAAACAATCTCATAAGAAGTCTGATGAACAAAATCAAAATGAGAAAATAATTTGATTTTTTAACAACATTGATACTAACAATGTAGATTCAAAAAGTTGTTCATGTGCGTAGGCAATTACAACAAAAAAGTGTGGAATTTTGTGGTTTTAACCATTGTTTCTTCATTAGATTATGAAGAGACGATACTTTCATATTTGTGCAGAGATGGCCCATCATTCAAATATAAACTATATGATTTTTTAGTGTTGACAACTTTATAAAATTCTCAAAACATAATCAATTAACCCAAAGCTAAAAAAAAGACTAATTAAGAAATTTGACATTAAACAATTAGTAATAATCTTCACAGAAGGAGGAAAACACAAAATACTTACACAAACAATCTCATAAGAAGTATGATGGACAAAATCAAAATGAGAAAATAATTTGATATTTTAACAACATTGATACTAACAATGGAGATTCAAAAAGTCATTCATGTGCATATCCAATCACAACAGAAAAGAGTGGAATTTATTGGGATTAACCGATGTTTCTTCATTAGATTATGAAGAGAGGATACTTTTATATTTGTGCAGAGGTGGCCCATCATTGAAATATAGGCTATATGTTTTTTTTGTGTTGACAACTTCATAAAATTCTCAACACATAATCAATTAACCCAATTCTAAAAAACAGACTAATTAAGAAATTTGACATTAAACAATTAATAATAATCTTCACTGAAGGAGGAAAACACAAAATAAATACACAAACAATTTCATAAGAAGTAGGACGGAGAAAATCAAAACGAGAAAATAATTCAATTGTTTAACAACATTGATACTAACAATGTAGATTCAAAAAGTCGTTCATGTGCATATTTAATTACAACAAAAAAGAGTGGAATTTAGTGATATTAACCATAATTTCTTCGATAAATTATGAAGAGGGGATACTTTCATATATGTGCAGAGATGGCCTATCAATTAAAATATAACCTATATGTTTTTCTAGTGTTGACAACTTCATAACATTCTCAAAACGTAATCAATTAACAGAAAGCTAAAAAAAAGACTAACTCAGAAATTTGACATTAAATAATTAGTAATAATTATTAATAATATTCATTGAAGGAGGAAAAGACAAAATAATTACACAAACAATTTCATAAGAAGTGTGACAGGCCAAATCAAAATGAGAAAATAATTTGATTTTTTAACAACATTGATACTAACAATGTAGATTCAAAAAGTCGTTCATGTGCGTAGCCAATTACAACCAAAAAGTGTGGAATTTTGTGGTTTTAACCATTGTTTCTTCATTAGATTATGAAGAGAGGATACTTTCATATTTGTGCAGAAATGGCCCATCATTGAAATATAAACTATATGTTTTCTTTAGTGTTGACAACTGTATAAAATTCTCAACACATAATCAATTCACCCAAAGCTAAAAAACAGATTAATTAAGAAATTTGACATTAAAGAATTAGTAATAATCTTCATAGAAGGAGGAAAAGACAAAATACTTACACAAACAATCTCATAAGAAGTATGATGGAGAAAATCAAAATGAGAAAATAATTTGATTTTTTAACAACATTGATACTAACAATGTAGATTCAAAAAGTCATTCATGTGCATATCCAATCACAACAGAAAAGAGTGAATATAGTGGTATTACCCGATGTTTCTTCATTAGATTATGAGGAGAGGATACTTTCATATCTGTGCAGAGATGGCCCATCATTGAAATATAGACTATATGTTTTTTTTAGTGTTGACAACTGCATAAAATTCTCAACACATAATCAATTAACCCAAAGCTAAAAAAAAGACTAATTAAGAAATTTGACATTAAACAATTAGTAATCATCTTCACAGAAGGAGGAAAACACAAAATACTTACACAACCAATCTCATAAGAAGTATGATGGACAAAATCAAAATGAGAAAATAATTTGATTTTTTAACAACATTGATACTAACAATGTAGATTCAAAAAGTCATTCATGTGCATATCCAATCACAATAGAAAAGTGTGGAATATAGTGGTATTAACCGATATTTCTTCATTAGATTATGAAGAAAGGATACTTTTATATTTGTGTAGAGATGGCCCATCATTGAAATATAGGCTATATGTTTTTTTTGTGTTGACAACTTCATAAAATTCTCAACACATAATCAATTAACCCAAATCTAAAAAACAGACTAATTAAGAAATTTGACATTAAACAATTAGTAATAATCTTCACAGAAGGAGGAAAACACAAAATAATTACATAAACAATCTCATAAGAAGTTTGATGGACAAAATCAAAATGAGAAAATAATTTGATTTTTTAACAACATTGATACTACCAATGTAGATTCAAAAAGTCATTCATGTGCATATCCAATCACAACAGAAAATAGTGGAAATTAGGGGTATTAACCGATGTTTCTTCATTAGATTATGAAGAGAGGATACTTTTATATTTGCGCAGAAATGGCCCATCATTGAAATATAGGCTATATGTTTTTTTTGTGTTGAGAACTTCATAAAATTCTCAACACATAATCAATTAACCCAAATCTAAAAAACAGACTAATTAAGAAATTTGACATTAAACAATTAATAATAATCTTCCCTGAAGGAGGAAAACACAAAATAAATACACAAACAATTTCATAAGAAGTAGGACGGAGAAAATCAAAATGAGAAAATAATTTAATTGTTTAACAACATTGATACTAACAATGTAGATTCAAAAAGTCGTTCATGTGCATATTCCATTACAACAAAAAAGAGTGGAATTTAGTGATATTAACCATAGTTTCTTCGTTAGATTATGAAGAGGGGATACTTTCATATATGTGCAGAGATGGCCTATCAATTGAAATATAACCTGTATGTTTTTTTAGTGTTGACAACTTCATAACATTCTCAACACGTAATCAACTAACAGAACGCTAAAAAAAAGACTAACTCAGAAATTTGACATTAAATAATTAGTAATAATATTCACTAAAGGAGGAAAAGACAAAATAATTACACAAACAATTTCATAAGAAGTGTGACAGACCAAATCAAAATGATAAAATAATTTGATTTTTTAACAACATTGATACTAACAATGTAGATTCAAAAAGTTGTTCATGTGCGTAGGCAATTAGAACAAAAAAGTGTGGAATTTTGTGGTTTTAACCATTGTTTCTTCATTAGATCATGAAGAGAGGATACTTTCGTATTTGTGCAGAGATGGCCCATTATTCAAATATAAACTATATGTTTTTTTTGGTGTTCACATCTTTATAAAATTCTCAACACATAATCAATTAACCCAAAGCTAAAAAAAGACTAATTAAGAAATTTGACATTAAACAATTAGTAATAATCTTCACAGAAGGAGGAAAACACAAAATACTTACACAAACAATCTCATAAGAAGTATCATGGACAAAATCAAAATAAGAAAATAATTTGATTTTTTAACAACATTGATACTAACAATGTAGATTCAAAAAGTATTCATGTGCATATACAATCACAACAGAAAAGAGTGGAATATAGCGGTATTAACCGATGTTTCTTCATTAGATTATGAAGAGAGGATATTTTCATATCTGTGCAGAGATGGCCCATCATTGAAATATAGACTATATGTTTTTTTTAGTGTTGACAACTTCATAAAATTCTCAACAAATAATCAATTAACCCAAAGCTAAAAAAAAAGACTAATTAAGAAATTTGACATTAAACAATTAGTAATAATCTTCAGAGAAGGAGGAAAACACAAAAGACTTACACAAACAATCTCATAAGAAGTGTGACAGACCAAATCAAAAATGAGAAAATAATTTGATTTTTTAACAACATTGATACTAACAATGTATATTCAAAAAGTCGATCATGTGCATAGGCAATTACAACAAAAAAGAGTGGAATTTTGTGGTTTTAACCATTCTTTCTTCATTAGATTATATAGGGAGGATACCTTCATATCTGTACAGAGATGACCCATCATTGAAATATAGACATATGTGTTTTTTAGTGTTCACAACTTCATAAAATTCTCAACAGATAATCAATTAACCCAAAGCTAAAAAAAGACTAATTGAGAAATTTGACATTAAACAATTAGTAATAATCATCGCAGAAGGAAAACACAGAATAATTACACAAACAATCTCATAAGAAGTATGATGGACAAAATCAAAATGAGAAAATAATTTGATTTTTTAACAACATTGATAGTAACAATGTAGATTCAAAAAGTCATTCATGTGCATATCCAATCACAACAGAAAAGAGTGGAATTTAGTGGTATTAACCGATGTTTCTTCATTAGATTATGAAGAGAGGATACTTTTATATCTATTCAGAGATGGCCCATCATTGAAATATATGATATATGTTTTTTTTTGTTTTGACAACTTCATAAAATTCTCAACACATAATCAATTAACCTAAATCTAAAAAACAGACTAATTAAGAAATTTGACATTAAACAATTAATAATAATCTTCACTGAAGGAGGAAAACACAAAATAAATACACAAACAATTTCATAAGAAGTGGGACGGAGAAAATCAAAATGAGAAAATAATTTAATTGTTTAACAACATTGATACTAACAATGTAGAATTTAGTGATATTAACCATAGTTTCTTCGTTAGATTATGAAGACGGGATACTTTCATATATGTGCAGAGATGGCCTATCAATTGAAATATAGCCTATATGTTTTCTTAGTGTTGACAACTTCATAAAATTCTCAACACATAATCAATTAACGAAAAGCTAAAAAAAAGACCAATTCGGAAATTTGACATTAAATAATTAGTAATAATATTCACTGAAGGAGGAAAAGACAAAATAATTACACAAACAATTTCATAAGAATTGTGGCAGACCAAATCAAAATGAGAAAATAATTTGATTTTTTAACAACATTGAGAGTAACAATGTAGATTCAAATATTCGTTCATGTGCATAAGCATTTACAACAAAAAAGAGTGGAATTTTGTGGTTTTAACCATTCTTTCTTCATTAGATTATATAGAGAGGATACTTTCATATCTGTGTAGAGATGACCCATCATTGAAATATAGACATATGTTTTTTTTAGTGTTGACAACTTCATAGAATTCTCAACACATAATCAATAAACCCAAAGCTGAAAAAAGACTAATTAAGAAATTGGACATTAAACAATTAGTAATAATCATCACAGAAGGAGGAAAACACAAAATAATTACATAAACAATTTCATAAGAAGTATGACAAACAAAATCAAAATGAGAAAATAATTTGATTTTTTAACAATATTGATCCTAACAATGTAGATTCAGAAAGTCATTCATGTGCATATCCAATCACAACAAAAAAGAGTGGAATTTAGTGCTATTAACCATTGTTTCTTCATTAGATTATGAAGAGAGGATACTTTCATATCTGTGCAGAGATGGCCCATCATTCAAATATAGACTATATGTTTTTTTAGTGTTGACAACTTCATAAAATTCTCAACACATAATCAATTAACCCAAAGCTAAAAAAAAAAAGACTAATTAAGAAATTTGACATTAAACAATTAGTAATAATCTTCACAGAAGGAGGAAAACACAAAATAATTACACAAACAATCTCATAAGCAGTATGATGGACAAAATCAAAATGAGAAAATAATTTGATTTTTTAACAACATTGAAACTGACAATGTAGATTCAAAAAGTCATTCATGTGCATATCCAATCACAACAGAAAAGAGTGGAATTTAGTGGTATTAACCGATGCTTCTTCATTAGATTATGAAGAGAAGATACTTTTATATCTGTGCAGAGATGGCCCATCATTGAAATATAGGCTATATGTTTTTTTTTTGTGTTGACAACTACATAAAATTCTAAACACATAATCAATTAACCCAAATCTAAAAAACAGACTAATTAAGAAATTTGACATTAAACAATTAATAATAATCTTCACTGAAGGAGGAAATCACAAAATAAATACACAAACAATTTCATAAGAAGTATGACAGACAAAATCAAAATGAGAAAATAATTTGATTGTTTAACAATGTAGATTCAAAAAGTCGTTCATGTGCATATTCAATTACAACAAAAAAGAGTGGAATTTAGTGATATTAACCATAGTTTCTTCGTTAGATTATGTAGAGGGGATACTTTCATATATGTGCAGAGATGACTTATGAATTGAAATATAGACTATATGTTTTTTTTAGTGTTGACAACTTCTTAAAATTCTCAACACATAATGAATTAACCTAAAGCAAAAAAAAAGACTAATTAGGAAATTTGACATTAAACAATTAGTAATAATCTTCACTGAAAGGGGAAAACACAATAATTACAAAACAATTTCGTAAGAAGTATGACAGACAAAATCAAAATGAGAAAATAATTTGATTTTTGAACAACATTGATGCTAACAATGTAGGTTCAAAAAGTCGTTCATGTGCATATTCAATTACAACAAAAAAGAGTGGAATTTCGTGGTATTAACCATTGTTTCTTCATTAGATTATGAAGAGAGGATACTTTCATATCTGTGCAGAGATGGCCCATCATTCAAATATAGACTATATGAGTTTTTTAGTGTTGACAACTTCATAAAATTATCAACAATAATCAATTAACCCAAAGCCAAAAAAAGACTAATTAAGAAATTTTTCATTAAACAATTAGTAATAATCTTCACAGAAGGAGGAAAACACAAATAATTACACAAACAATTTCATAAGAAGTATGACAGACAAAATCAAAATGAGAAAATAATTTGATTTTTTAACAACATTGATACTAACAATGTAGATTCAAAAAGTCGTTCATGTGCATATTCAATTACAACAGAAAAGAGTGGAACTTAGTGGTATTAACCATTGTTTGTTCATTAGATTATGAAGACAGATACTTTCATATATGTCCAAAAATGGCCCATCATTGAAATATAGGCTATATGTTTTTTTAGTGTTGACAACTTCATAAAATTATCAACACATAATCAATTAACCCAAAGCTAAAAAAAAGACTAATTAAGAAATTTGACATTAAACAATTAGTAATAATCTTCACAGAAGGAGGAAAATACAAAATAATTACACAAATAATCTCATAAGAAGTATGATGGACAAAATCAAAATGAGAAAATAATTTGATTTTTAACAACATTGATAGTAACAATGTAGATTCAAAAAGTCATTCATGTGCATATCCAATCACAACAGAAAAGAGTGAAATTTAGTGGTATTAACCGATGTTTTTTCATTAGATTATGAAGAGAGGATACTTTTATATCTGTGCAGAGATGGCCCATCTTTGAAACATAGGTTATATGTTTTTTTTGTGTTTACAACTTCATAAAATTCTTAACACATAATCAATTAACCTAAATCTAAAAAACAGACAAATTAAGAAATTCGACATTAAACAATTAATAACAATCTTCACTGAAGGAGGAAAACACAAAATAAATACACAAACAATTTCATAAGAAGTATGAATGAAAAAATGAAAATGAGAAAATAGTTTGATTGTTTAACAACATTGATACTAACAATGTAGATTCAAAAAGTCGTTCATGTGCATATTCAATTACAACAAAAAAGAGTGGAATTTAATGATATTAACCATAGTTTCTTCGTTAGATTATGAAAAGGGGATACTTTCTTATATGTGCAGAGATGGCTTATAATTGAAATATAGGCTATATGTTTTTTTTTAATGTTAACAACTTCATAAAATTCTCAACACATAATCAATTAACCCAAAGCTAAAAAAAGACTAATTCAGAAATTTGACATTAAATAATTAGTAATAATATTCACTGAAGGAGGAAAAGACAAAATAATTAGAGAAACAATTTCATAAGAAGTATGACAGACTAAATCAAAATGAGAAAATAATTTGATTTTTTAACAACATTGATACTAACAATGTAGATTCAAAAAGTATTTCATGTGCATAGGCAATTACAACAAAAAAGAGTGGAATTTTGTGGTTTTAACCATTGTTTCTTCATTAGATTATGAAGACAGGATACTTTCATATCTGTGCAGAGATGACCCATCATTGAAATATAGACATATGTTTTTTTTAGTGTTGACAACTTCATAAAATTCTCAACACATAATCAATTATCCCAAAGCTAAAAAAAAAAGACTAATTAAGAAATTTGACATTAAATAATTAGTAAAAATCTTCGCAGAAGGAGGAAAACACAAAATAATTACACAAACAATTTCATAAGAAGTATGATAGACAAAATCAAAATGAGAAAATAATTTGATTTTTTAACAATATTGATACTAACAATGTTGATTCAAAAAGTCATTCATGTGCATATCCAATCACAACATAAAAGAGTGGAATTTAGTGGTATTAACGATTGTTTCTTCGTTAGATTATGAAGAGGGGATACTTTCATATCTATGCAGAGATGGCCTATCAATTGAAATATAGGCTATATGTTTTTTTTAGTGTTGACAACTTCATAAAATTCTCAACATAATCAATTAACCCAAAGCAAAAAAAATAACTAATTATTTGACATTAAACAATTAGTAATAATCTTCACAGAAGGAGGAAAACACAAAATAATTACACAAACAATTTCCTAATTTCATAAGAAGTATGACGGACAAAATCAAAATGAGAAAATAATTTGAGTTTTTAAGAACATTGATACTAACAATGTAGATTGAAAAAGTCTTTCAAGTGCATATCCAATCACAACAAAAAAGAGTGGATTTTGAGTTGTATTAAGCATTGTTTCATCATTAGATTATGAAGAGAGGATGATACTTTCATATATTTGTAGAGATGGCTTATGAATTGAAATATAGGCTATATGTTTTTTTTTAGTGTTGACAACTTCATAAAATTCTCAACACGTAATCAATTAACCCAAATATAAAAAAACAGACTAATTAAGAAATTTGACATTAAACAATTAGTAATAATCTTCACAGAATGAAGAAAACACAAAATAATTTCACAAACAATCTCATAAGAAGTATGACGGACAAAATCAAAATGAGAAAATAATTTGATTTTTTAAAACATTGATACTAACAATGTAGATTAAAAAAGTCATTCATTTGCATATCCAATCACAACAAAAAAGAGTGGAATTTAGTGGTATTAACCATTGTTTCTTCATTAGATTATGAAGAGAGGAGGATATTCTCATATCTGTGCTAAAATGGCTCATCATTGAAATATAGGCTATATGTTTTTGTTAGTGTTGATTACTTCATAAAATTCTCAACAAATAATCAATTAACCCAAATCTAAAAAACAGACTAATTAAGAAATTTGACATTAAACAATTAGTAATAATCTTCACTGAAGGAGGAAAACACAAAATAATTACACGAACAATTTCATAAGAAGTATGACGGAGAAAATCAAAATGAGAAAATAATTTAATTTTTTAACAACGTTGATACTATCAATGTATATTCAAAAAGTCATTCGTGTGCATATCCAATCACAACAAAAAAAAGTGGAATTTAGTGGTATTAACTATTGTTTCTTCATTAGATTATGAAGAGAGGAGGATACTTTCATATCTGTGCAGAAATGGGCCATCATTGAAATATAAGCTATATGTTTTTTTAGTGTTGACAACTTCATAAAATTCTGATCACGTAATCAGTTAACTCAAATCTAAAAAACACATTAATTAAGAAATTTGACATTAAAAAATTAGTAATAATCTTCACTGAAGGAGGAAAACACAAAATAATTACACAAACAATTTCATAAGAAGTTTGACAGACAAAATCAAAATGAGAAAATAATTTGATTTTTTAACAACATTGATACTAACAATGTAGATTCAAAAAGTCATTCATGTGCATATCTAATCACGACAAAAAAGAGTGGACTTTGAGTGGTATTAACCATTGTTTCTTCATTAGATTATGAAGAGAGGATGATACTTTCATATCTGTGCAGAAATGGCCCATCATTGAAATATAGGCTATATGTTTTTTTTAGTGTTGACAACTTCATAAAATTCTAAACACGTAATCAATTAACCCAAAGCTAAAAAAAGACTAATTAAGAAGTTTGACATTAAACAAATAGTAATAATCTTCACAGAGGGAGGAAAACACAAAATAATTACACAAACAATTTCATAAGAAATATGAGGGACAAAAGCAAAATGAGAAAATAATTTGAGATTTTAAGAACATTGATACTAACAATGTAGATTGAAAAAGTCTTTCATGTGCATATCCAATCACAACAAAAAAGAGTGGATTTTGAGTGGTATTAAGCATTGTTTCATCATTAGATTATGAAGAGAGGAGGATACTTTCATATTTGTGCAGAAATGGCCTATCATTGAAATATAGGCTATATTTTTTTTTAGTGTTGACAACTTCATAAAATTCTCAACACATAATCAATTAACCCAAATATAAAAAAACAGACTAATTAAGAAATTTGACATTAAACAATTAGTAATAATCTTCACAGAATGAAGAAAACACAAAATAATTTCACAAACAATCTCATAAGATGTATGATGGAAAAAATCAAAATGAGAAAATAATTTGATTTTTTAACAACATTGATACTAACAATGTAGATTCAAAAAGTCATTCATGTGCATATCTAATCACGACAAAAAAGAGTGGACTTTGAGTGGTATTAACCATTGTTTCTTCCTTAGATTATGAGGAGAGGATGATACTTTCATATCTGTGCAGAAATGGCCCATCATTGAAATATAGGCTATATGTTTTTTTTAGTGTTGACAACTTCATCAAATTCTAAACACGTAATCAATTAAACCAAAGCTAAAAAAAAGACTAATTAAGAAGTTTGACATTAAACAAATAGTAATAATCTTCACAAAAGGAGGAAAACACAAAATAATTACACAAACAATTTCATAAGAACTATGACGGACAAAATCAAAATGAGAAAATAATTTGAGTTTTTAAGAACATTGATACTAACAATGTAGATTGAAAAAGTCTTTCAAGTGCATATCCAATCACAACAAAAAAGAGTGGATTTTGAGTTGTATTAAGCATTGTTTCATCATTAGATTATGAAGAGAGGATGATACTTTCATATATGTGTAGAGATGGCTTATGAATTGAAATATAGGCTATATGTTTTTTTTTAGTGTTGACAACTTCATAAAATTCTCAACACGTAATCAATTAACCCAAATATAAAAAAACAGACTAATTAAGAAATTTGACATTAAACAATTAGTAATAATCTTCACAGAATGAAGAAAACAAAAAATAATTTCACAAACAATCTCATAAGATGTATGATGGAAAAAATCAAAATGAGAAAATAATTTGATTTTTTAACAACATTGATACTATCAATGTAGATTCAAAAAGTTATTCATGTGCATATCTAATCCGGACAAAAAAGAGTGGACTTTGAGTGGTATTAACCATTGTTTCTTCATTAGATTATGAAGAGAGGATGATACTTCCATATCTATGCAGAAATGGCCCATCATTGAAGTATAGGCTATATGTTTTTTTTAGTGTTGACAACTTCATCAAATTCTAAACACGTAATCAATTAACCCAAAGCTAAAAAAAGACTAATTAAGAAGTTTGACATTAAACAAATAGTAATAATCTTCACAGAAGGAGGAAAACACAAAATAATTACACAAACAATTTAATAAGAAGTATGACGGACAAAATCAAAATGAGAAAATAATTTGAGTTTTTAAGAACATTGATACTAACAATGTAGATTGAAAAAGTCTTTCATGTGCATATCCAATCACAACAAAAAAGAGTGGATTTTGAGTGGTATTAAGCATTGTTTCATCATTAGATTATGAAGAGAGGAGGATACTTTCATATTTGTGCAGAAATGGCCTATCATTGAAATATAGGCTATATTTTTTTTTAGTGTTGACAACTTCATAAAATTCTCAACACATAATCAATTAACCCAAATATAAAAAAACAGACTAATTAAGAAGTTTGACATTAAACAATTAGTAATAATCTTCACAGAATGAAGAAAACACAAAATAATTTCACAAACAATCTCATAAGATGTATGATGGAAAAAATCAAAATGAGAAAACAATTTGATTTTTTAACAACATTGATACTAACAATGTAGATTCAAAAAGTCATTCATGTGCATATCTAATCACGACAAAAAAGAGTGGACTTTGAGTGGTATTAACCATTGTTTCTTCATTAGATTATGAAGAGAGGATGATACTTTCATATCTGTGCAGAAATGGCCCATCATTGAAATATAGGCTATATGTTTTTTTTAGTGTTGACAACTTCATCAAATTCTAAACACGTAATCAATTAACCCAAAGCTAAAAAAAAGACTAATTAAGAAGTTTGACATTAAACAAATAGTAATAATCTTCACAGAAGGAGGAAAACACAAAATAATTACACAAACAATTTCATAAGAACTATGACGGACAAAATCAAAATGAGAAAATAATTTGAGTTTTTAAGAACATTGATACTAACAATGTAGATTGAAAAAGTCTTTCAAGTGCATATCCAATCACAACAAAAAAGAGTGGATTTTGAGTTGTATTAAGCATTGTTTCATCATTAGATTATGAAGAGAGGATGATACTTTCATATATTTGTAGAGATGGCTTATGAATTGAAATATAGGCTATATGTTTTTTTTTAGTGTTGACAACTTCATAAAATTCTCAACACGTAATCAATTAACCCAAATATAAAAAAACAGACTAATTAAGAAATTTGACATTAAACAATTAGTAATAATCTTCACAGAATGAAGAAAACACAAAATAATTTCACAAACAATCTCATAAGAAGTATGACGGACAAAATCAAAATGAGAAAATAATTTGATTTTTTAAAACATTGATACTAACAATGTAGATTAAAAAAGTCATTCATTTGCATATCCAATCACAACAAAAAAGAGTGGAATTTAGTGGTATTAACCATTGTTTCTTCATTAGATTATGAAGAGAGGAGGATATTCTCATATCTGTGCTAAAATGGCTCATCATTGAAATATAGGCTATATGTTTTTGTTAGTGTTGATTACTTCATAAAATTCTCAACAAATAATCAATTAACCCAAATCTAAAAAACAGACTAATTAAGAAATTTGACATTAAACAATTAGTAATAATCTTCACTGAACGAGGAAAACACAAAATAATTACACAAACAATTTCATAAGAAGTATGACGGAGAAAATCAAAATGAGAAAATAATTTAATTTTTTAACAACATTGATACTATCAATGTATATTCAAAAAGTCATTCATGTGCATATCCAATCACAACAAAAAAGAGTGGAATTTAGTGGTATTAACCATTGTTTCTTCATTAGATTATGAAGAGATGAGGATTCTTTCATATCCGTGCAGAAATGGGCCATCATTGAAATATAAGCTATATGTTTTTTTTAGTGTTGACAACTTCATAAAATTTTAATCACGTAATTAATTAACCCAAATCTAAAAAACACATTAATTAAGAAATTTGACATTAAAAAATTAGTAATAATCTTCACTGAAGGAGTAAAACACAAAATAATTACACAAACAATTTCATAAGAAGTATGACGGACAAAATCAAAATGAGAAAATAATTTGATTTTTTAACAACATTGATACTAACAATGTAGATTCAAAAAGTCATTCATGTGCATATCTAATCACGACAAAATAAAAGTTGACTTTGAGTGGTATTAACCATTGTTTCTTCATTAGATTATGAAGAGAGGATGATACTTTCATATCTGTGCAGAAATGACCCATCATTGAAATATAGGCTATATGTTTTTTTTAGTGTTGACAACTTCATAAAATTCTAAACACGTAATCAATTAACCCAAAGCTAAAAAAATACTAACTAAGAAATTTGATATTAAAGAATTAGTAATAATCTTCACAGAAGGAGGAAAACAGAAAATAATTTCACAAACAATCTCATAAGAAGTATGATGGAAAAAATCAAAATGAGAAAATAATTTGATTTTTTAACAACATTGATAGTAACAATGTAGACTCAAAATGTCGTTCATGTGCATATCGAATTACAACAAAAAGAGTGGAATTTAGTGATATTAACAATAGTTTCTTCGTTAGATTATGAAGAGGGGATACTTTCATATATGTGCAGAGATGGCTTATCAATTGAAATATAGGCTATATGTTTTTTTTAGTGTTGACAACTTCATAAAATTCTCAACTAATAATCAATTAACCCAAAGCTAAAAAAAAAGACTAATTAAGAAATTTGACATTAAACAATTAGTAATAAATTTCATAGAAGGAGGAAAACACAAAATAATTACACAAACAATTTCATAAGAAGTATGACTGAAAAAATCAAAATGAGAAAATAATTTGATTGTTTAAGAACATTGATACTAACAATGTAGATTCAAAAAATCGTTCATGTGCATATTCAATTACAACAAAAAAGAGTGGAATTTAGTGATATTAACCATAGTTTGTTCGTTAGATTATGAAGAGGGGATACTTTCATATATGTGTAGAGATGGCTTATCAATTGAAATATAGGTTATATGTTTTTTTTTAGTGTTGACAACTTCGTAAAATTCTCAACACATAATCAATTAACACATAGCTAAAAAAAAGACTAATTCAGAAATTTGACATTAAATAATAAGTAATATTCTTCACAGAAGGCGGAAAACAAAAATAACTACACAAACAATTTCATAAGAAGTATGACAGACATAATCAAAGTGAGAAAATAATTTGATTTTATAACAACATAAATACTAACATTGTAGATTCAAAAAGTCATTCATTTGCATATCCAATCACAACAAAAAGGAGTGGAATTTAGTGGTATTAACTATTGTTTCTTCATTAGATTATGATGATAGATACTTTCATATATGTGCAAAAATGGCCCATCATTGAAATATATGCTATATGTTTTTTTAGTGTTGACAACTTCATAAAATTCTCAACACATAATCACTTAACCCAAAGCTAAAAAAAGACTAATTAAGAAATTTGACATTAAACAATTAGTAATAATCTTCACAGAAGGAGGAAAACACAAAATAATTACATAAACAATTTCATAAGAAGTATGACGGACAACATCAAAATTAGAAAATAATTTGATTTTTTAAAACATTGATACTAACAATGTAGATTAAAAAAGTCATTCATGTGCATATCCAATCACAACAAAAAAGAGTGGAATTTAGTGCTATTAACCATTGTTTCTTCATTACATTATGAAGAAAGGATACTTTCATATCTGTGCAGAGATGGCCCATCATTCAAATATAGACTATACGTTTTTTTTTAGTGTTGACAACTTCATAAAATTCTCAACACATAATCAATTAACCCAAAGCTACAAAAAAGACTGATTAAGAACTTGGACATTAAACAATTAGTAATAATCTTCACTGAAGCAGGAAAACACAAAATAATTACACAAACAATTTCATAAGAAGTATGACGGACAAAATCAAAATTAGAAAATAATTTGATTTTTTAAAACATTGATACTAACAATGTAGATTAAAAAAGTCATTCATGTGCATATCCAATCACAACAAAAAAGAGTGGAATTTAGTGGTATTAACCATTGTTTCTTCATTAGATTATGAAGAGAGGAGGATACATTATGAAGATGGATACTTTCATATCTGTGCAGAGATGGCTTATCAATTGAAATATAAGCTATATGATTTTTTAGTGTTGACAACTTCATAAAATTCTCAACACATAATGAATTAACCCAAAGCTCAAAAGAGACTAATAAACAAATTTTACATTAAACAATTAGTAATAATCTTCATAGAAGGAGGAAAATAGAAAATAATTAGAAAAATAAATTCATAAGAAATATGACGGACAAAATCAAAAAGAGAAAGTATTTTGATTTTTTATCAACATTGATACTAACAATGTAGATTCAGAAAGTCATTAATGTACATATCCAATCACAACAAAAAAGAGGGGAATTTAGTGGTATTAACCATTGTTTCTTCATTAGATTATGAAGAGAGGAGGATACTTTCATATGTTTGCAGAAATGGCTCATCATTGAAATATAGGTTATATGTTTTTTTTAGTGTTGACAACTTCATACAATTCTCAACACATAATCAATTAACCCAAAGCTAAAAAAAGACTATTTAAAAAATTTGACATTAAACAATTAGTAATAATTTTCACTGAAGGAGGAAAACAATAAATAATTACACAAACAATCTCATAAGAAGTATGACGGACAAAATCAAAATGAGAAAATAATTTGATTTTTTAACAACATTCATACTAACAATGTAGATACAAAAAGTCATTCATGTGCATATCCAATCTCAACAAGAAAGAGTGGAATTTAGTGGTATTAACGATTGTTTCTTCGTTAGATTATGAAGAGGGGATACTTTCATATCTGTGCAAAGATGGCCTATCAATTGAAATATAGGCTATATGTTTTGTTTAGTGTTGACAACTTCATAAAATTCTCAACACATAATCAATTAACCAAAAGCTAAAAATTAACTAATTATTTGACATTAAACAATTAGTAATAATCTTCATTGAAGTAGGAAAACACAAAATAATTACACAAACAATTTCTTAGTTTCATAAGAAGTACGACAGACAAAATCAAAATGAGAAAATATTTTAATTTTTTAACAACAATGATATTAACAATGTAGATTCAAGAAGTCATTCATGTGCATATCCAATCACAACAAAAGTGGAATTTAGGGGTATTAACCATTGTTTCTTCATTAGATATGAAAAGAGGAGGATACTTTCATATTTGTGCAGAAATGACCCATCATTGAAATATAGGCTATATGTTTTTTTTAGTGTTGACAACTTCATAAAATTCTAAACACGTAATCAATTAACCCAAATCTAAAAAACACACTAATTAAGAAACTTGAAATTAAACAATTAGTAATAATCTTCACTAAAGTAGGAAAACACAAAATAATTACACAAACAATTTCATAAGAAGTATGACGGAGAGAATCAAAATGAGAAAATAATTTAATTTTTTAACAACATTGATACTAACAATGTATATTCAAAAAGTCATTCGTGTGCATATCCAATCACAACAAAAAAGAGTGGAATTTAGTGGTATTAACCATTATTTCTTCATTCGATTATAAAGAGAGGAGGATACTTTCATATCTGTGCAGAAATGGGCCATCATTAAAATACAAGCTATCTATTTTTTTAGTGTTGACAACTTCATAAAATTCTAAACACGTAATCAATTAACCCAAATCTAAAAAACACTTTAATTAAGAAATTTGACATTAAAAAATTAGTAATAATCTTCACTGAAGGAGGAAAACACAAAATAATTACACAAACAATTTCGTAAGAAGTATGACGGACAAAATCAAAAAGAGCAAATAATTTGATTTTTTAACGACATTGATACTAACAATGTAGATTAAAAAAGTCATTCATGTGCATATCCAATCACAACAAAAAAGAGTGGAATTAGAGTGGTATTAACCATTGTTTCTTCATTAGATTATGAAGAGAGGAGGATACTTTCATATCTCCGGAGAAATAGCCCATCATTGAAATATAGGCTATATGTTTTTTTTAGTGTTGACAACTTCATCAAAATTATAAACACGTAATCAATTAACCCAAATCTAAAAAACACACTAATTAAGAAATTTGACATTAAACAATTAGTATTAATCTTCACTGAAGGAGGAAAACACAAAATAATTACACAAACAATTTCATAAGAAGTATGACAGAGAAAATCAAAATGAGAAAATAATTTAATTTTTTAACAACATTTATACTAACTATTTATATTCAAAAAGTCATTCATGTGCATATCCAATCACGACAAAAAAGAGTGGAATTTAGTGGTATTAACCATTGTTTCTTCATTAGATTATGAAGAGAGGAGGATACTTTCATATCTGTGCAGAAATGGCCCATCATTGAAATATAGGCTATATGTTTTTTTTAGTGTTGAAAACTTCATAAAATTCTCAACACATAATCAATTAACCCAAATATAAAAAAAAGTCTAATTAAGAAATTTGACATTAAACAAATAGTAATAATCTTCACTAAAGGAGGAAAACACAAAATAATTAAACAAACAATTTCATAAGAAGTATGACGGACAAAATCAAAATGAGAAAATAATTTGATTTTTTAACAACATTGATACTAACAATGTAGATTCAAAAAGTCATTCATGTGCATATCCAATCACAACAAAAAAGAGTGGAATTTAGTGGTATTAACCATTGTTTCTTCATTAGATTATGAAGAGGGGATACTTTGATATTTGTGAAGAGATGGCCTCTCAATTGAAATATAGGCTATATGTTTTTTTTAGTGTTGACAACTTCATAAAATTCTAAACACATAATCAATTAACCCAAATCTAAAAAACACATTAATTAAGAAATTTGACATTAAAAAATTAGTAATAAGCTTCACTGAAGGAGGAAAACACAAAATAATTACACAAACAATTTCATAAGAAGTATGACGGACCAAATAAAAATGAGAAAATAGTTTGATTTTTTAACAACATTGATACTAACAATGTAGATTCAAAAAGTCATTCATGTGCATATCCAATCACAGCAAAAGAGAGTGGAATTTGAGTGATATTACCCATTGTGTCTTCATTAGATTATGAAGAGAGGAGGATACTTTAATATCTGTGCAGAAATGGCCCATCATTGAAATATAGGCTATATGTTTTTTTTATTCTTGACAACTTCATAAAATTCTAAACACGTAATCAATTAACCCAAATCTAAAAAACACACTAATTAAGAAATATGACATTAAACAATTAATAATAATCTTCACTGAAAGAGGAAAACACAAAATAATTACACAAACGATTTTATAAGAAGTATGACGGACAAAATGAAAATGAGAAAATAATTTGATTTTTTAACAACGTTGATACTAACAATGTAGATTCAAAAAGTCATTCATGTGCATATCCAATCACAACAAAAAAGAGTGGAATTTAGTGATATTAACCATAGTTTCTTCGTTAGATTATGAAGAGGGGATACTGTCATATATGTGCAGAGATGGCTTATCAATTGAAATATAGGCTATATGTTTTTTTTTAGTGTTGACAACTTCATAAAATTATCAACAGATAATCAATTAACCCTAAGCTAAAAAAAAGACTAATTAAGAAATTTGACATTAAACAATTAGTAATAATCTTCACAGAAGGAGGAAAACACAAAATAATTACATAAAACATTTCATAAGAAGTGTGACAGACAAAATCAAAATGAGAAAATTATTTGATTTTTTAACAATATTGATACTAACAATGTAGATTCAAAAAGTCATTCTTGTGCATATCCAATCACAACAAAAAAGAGTGGAATTTATTGCTATTAACCATTGTTTCTTCATTAGATTATGAAGAGAGGATACTTTCATATCTGTGCAGAGATGGCCCATCATTCAAATATAGACTATACGTTTTTTTTAGTGTTGACAACTTCATAAAATTCTCAACACATAATCAATTAACCCAAAGCTAAAAAAAAGACTGATTAAGAACTTTGACATTAAACAATTAGTAATAATCTTCATTGAAGGAGGAAAACACAAAATAATTACACAAACAATTTCATAAGAAGTATGACGGACAAAATCAAAATGAGAAAATAATTTGATTTTTTAAAACATTGATACTAACAATGTAGATTAAAAAAGTCATTAATGTGCATATCCAATCACAACAAAAAAGAGTGGAATTTAGTGGTATTAACCATTGTTTCTTCATTAGATTATGAAGAGAGGAGGATACATTATGAAGATGGATACTTTCATATCTGTGCAGAGATGGCTTATCAATTGAAATACAAGCTATATGTTTTTTTAGTGTTGACAACTTCATAAAGTTCTCAACACATAATGAATTAACCCAAAGCTAAAAAAAGACTAATAAACAAATTTGACATTAAACAATTAGTAATAATCTTCATAGAAGGAGGAAAACTCAAAATAATTAGAAAAATAAATTCATAAGACGTATGACGGACAAAATCAAAAAGAGAAAGTATTTTGATTTTTTATCAACATTGATACTAACAATGTAGATTTAGAAAGTCATTAATGTACATATCCAATCACATCAAAAAATAGTGGAATTTTAGTGGTATTAACCATTGTTTATTCATTAGATTATGAAGAGAGGAGGATACTTTCATATCTGTGCAGAAATGCCCCATCATTGAAATATAGGCTATATGTTTTTTTTAGTGTTGACAACTTCATAAAGTTCTCAACACATAATCAATTAACCCAAATATAAAAAAACATACTAATTATGAAATTTGACATTAAACAATTAGTAATAATCTTCACTGAAGGAGGAAAACACCAAACAATTACACAAACAATTTCATAAGAAGTATGACGGACAAAATCAAAATGACCAAATAATTTGATTTTTTAACACCACTCATACTAACAATGTAGATTCAAAAAGTCATTCATGTGCATATCTATTCACAACAAAAAAGAGTGGAATTTGAGTGGTATTAACCATTGTTTCTTCATTAGATTATGAAGAGAGGAGGATACTTTCATATCTCTGCAGAAATGGCCCATCATTGAAATATAGGCTATATATTTTTTTTAGTGTTGACAACTTCATAAAATTCTCAACACGTAATCAATTAACCTAAATCTAAAAAACACACTACTTAAGAAATTTGACATTAAACAATTAGTAATAATCTTCACTAAAGGAGGAAAACACAAATTAATTACACAAACAATTTCATAAGAAGTATGACAGAGAAAATCAAAATGAGAAGATAATTTAATTTTTTAACAACATTGATACTAACAATGTATATTCAAAAAGTCATTCATGTGCATATCCAATCACAACAAAAAGAGTGGAATTTAGTGGTATTAACCATTGTTTCTTCATTAGATTATGAAGACAGGAGGATACTTTCATATCTGTGCAGAAATGGGCCATCATTGAAATATAAGCTATATGTTTTTTTTAGTGTTGACAACTTCATAAAATTCTAAACACGTAATCAATTATCCCAAATCTAAAAAAAACATTAATTAAGAAATTTGACTTTAAACAATTAGTAATAATCTTCACTGAAGGAGGAAAACACAAAATAATTACACAAACAATTTCATAAGAAGTATGACGGACAAAATCAAAATGAGAAAATAATTTGATTTTTTAACAACATTGATACTAACAATGTAGATTCCTAAAGTCATTCATGTGCATATCCAATCACAACAAAAAAGAGTGGAATTTGAGTGGTATTAACCATTTATTCTTCATTAGATTATGAAGAGAGGAGGATACTTTCATATCTCTGCAGAAATGGCCTATCATTGAAATATAGGCTATATGTATTTTTTAGTGTTGACAACTTCATAAAATTCTAAACACATAATCAATTAACCCAAATCTAAAAAACACATTAATTAAGAAATTTGACATTAAAAAATTAGTAATAAGGTTCACTGAAGGAGGAAAACACAAAATAATTACACAAACAATTTCATAAGAAGTATGACGGACCAAATCAAAATGAGAAAATAATTTGATTTTTTCACAACATTGATACTAACATTGTAGATTAAAAAAGTCATTCATGTGCATATCCAATCACAACAAAAAAAAGAGTGGAATTTAGTGGTATTAACAATTGTTTCTTCATTAGATTATGAAGAGGGGATACTTTGATATTTGTGAAGAGATGGCCTCTCAGTTGAAATATAGGCTATATGTTTTTTTTAGTGTTGACAACTTCATAAAATTATAAACACGTAATCAATTAACCCAAATCTAAAAAACACACTAATTAAGAAATTTGACATTAAACAATTAGTAATAAGGTTCACTGAAGGAGGAAAACACAAAATAATTACACAAACAATTTCATAAGAAGTATGACGGACCAAATAAAAATGAGAAAATAGTTTGATTTTTTAAGTACATTGATACTAACAATGTAGATTCAAAAAGTCATTCATGTGCATATCCAATCACAGCAAAAAAGAGTGGAATTTGAGTGGTATTACCCGTTGTGTCTTCATTAGATTATGAAGAGAGGAGGATACTTTAATATCTGTGCAGAAATGGCCCATCATTGAAATATAGGCTATATGTTTTTTTTAGTCTTGACAACTTCATAAAATTCTAAACACGTAATCAATTAACCCAAATCTAAAAAACAAACTAATTAAGAAAATTGACATTAAACAAATAGTATTAATCTTCACTGAAGGAGGAAAACACAAAATAATTACACAAACAATCTCATAAGAAGTATGACGGAGAAAACCAAAATGAGAAAATAATTTAATTTTTTAACAACATTTATACTAACAATGTATATTCAGAAAGTCATTCATGTGCATATCCAATCACGACAAAAAAGAGTGGAACTTAGTGGTATTAACCATTGTTTCTTCATTAGATTATGACGAGAGGAGGTTACTTTCATATGAGTGCAGAAATGGGCCTTCATTGAAATATAAGCTATATGTTTTTTTTAGTATTGACAACTTCATAAAATTCTAAACACGTAATCAATTAACCCAAATCTAAAAAACACATTAATTAAGAAATTTGACGTTAAAAAATTAGTAATAAGCTTCACTGAAGGAGGAAAACATAAAATAATTACACAAACAATTTTATAAGAAGTATGACGGACAAAATGAAAATGAGAAAATAATTTGATTTTTTAACAACATTGATACTAACAATGTAGATTCAAAAAGTCATTCATGTGCATATCCAATCACAACAAAAAAGAGTGGAATTTAGCGATATTAACCATAGTTTCTTTCGTTAGATTATGAAGAGGGGAAACTGTCATATATGTGCAGAGATGGCTTATCAATTGAAATATAGGCTATATGTTTTTTTTAGTGTTGACAACTTCACAAAATTATCAACACATAATCAATTAACCCTAAGCTAAAAAAAAGACTAATTAAGAAATTTGACATTAAACAAATAGTAATAATCTTCACTAAAGGAGGAAAACACAAAATAATTACACAAAAAATTTCATAAGAAGTATGACGGACAAAATCAAAATGAGAAAATAATTTGATTTTTTAACAACATTGATACTAACAATGTAGATTAAAAAAGTCATTCATGTGCATATCCAATCACAACAAAAAAGAGTGGAATTTAGTGTTATTAACCATTGTTTCTTCATTAGATTATGAAAAGGGGAAACTTTGATATTTGTGAAGAGATGGCCTCTCAATTGAAATATAGGCTATATGTTTTTTTTAGTGTTGACAACTTCATAAAATTCTAAACACGTAATCAATTAACCCAAATCTAAAAATAGACTAATTAAGAAATTTGACATTAAACAATTAGTATTAATCTTCACTGAAGGAGGAAAACACAAAATAATTACACAAACAATTTCATAAGAAGTATGACGGACAAAATCAAAAAGAGAAAATAATTTCATTTTTTAACAACATTGATACTAACAATGTAGATTCAAAAACTCATTCATGTGCATATCCAATGACAACAAAAAGAGTGGAATTTGAGTGGTATTAACCATTGTTTCTTCATTAGACTATGAAGATAGGAGGATACTTTCATATCTGTGCAGAAATGGGCTATCATTGAAATATAAGCTATATGTTTTTTTTAGTATTGACAACTTCATAAAATTATAAACACGTAATCAATTATCCCAAATCTAAAAAACACATTAATTAAGAAATTTGACATTAAAAAATTAGTAATAAGCTTCATTGAAGGAGGAAAACACAAAATAATTACACAAACAATTTCATAAGAAGTATCACGGACCAAATCAAAATGAGAAAATAGTTTGATTTTTTAACAACATTGATACTAACAATGTAGATTCAAAAAGTCATTCATGTGCATATCCAATCACAACAAAAAAGAGTGGAATTTGAGTGGTATTAACCATTGTTTCTTCGTTAGATTATGAAGAGAGGAGGATACTTTAATATCTGTGCAGAAATGGGCCATCATTGAAATATAAGCTATATGTTTTTTTTAGTATTGAGAACTTCATAAAATTCTAAACACGTAATCAATTAACCCAAATTTAAAAAACACATTAATTAAGAAATTTGACTATAAAAAACTATTAATAAGCTTCACTGAAGGAGGAAAACAGAAAATAATTACACAAACAATTTCATAAGAAGTATGACGGACCAAATCAAAATGAGAAAATAGTTTGATTTTTTAACAACATTGATACTAACAATGTAGATTCAAAAAGTCATTCCTGTGCATATCCAATCACAACAAAAAAGAGTGGAATTTAGTGATATTAACCATAGTTTCTTCGTTAGATTATGAAGAGGAGATACTGTCATATATGTGCAAAGATGGCTTATCAATTCAAATATAGGCTATATGTTTTTTTTTAGTGTTGACAACTTCATAAAATTCTAAACACGTAATCAATTAACCCAAATCTAAAAAACACATTAATTAAGAAATTTGACATTAAAAAATTAGTAATAAGCTTCACTGAAGGAGGAAAACACAAAATAATTACACAAACAATTTGATAAGAAGTATGATGGAGAAAATCAAAATGAGAAAAAAATTTAATTTTTTAACAACATTTATACTAACAATGTATATTCAAAACGTCATTCATGTGCATATCCAATCACAACAAAAAAGAGTGGAATTTGAGTGGTATTAACCATTATATCTTCGTTAGATTATGAAGAGAGGATAATTTTATATCTGTGCAGAGATGGCCCATCATTGAAATATAGGCTATATGTTTTTTTTAGTGTTAACAACTTCATAAAATTCTCAACACATAATTAATTAACCCAAATCTAAAAAACAAACTAATTATGAAATTTGACATTAAAAAATTAGTAATAATGTTCTCTGAAGGAGGAAAAAACAAATAATTACACAAACAATTTCATCAGAAGTATCATATACAAAATCAAAATGAGAAAATAATTTGATTTTTTAACAACATTGATACTAACAATGTAGATTCAAAAAGACATTCATGTGCATATCCAATCACAACAAAAAAGAGTGGAATTTAGTGGTATTAACCATTGTTTCTTCGTTACATTCTGAAGATGGATACTTTCATATCTGTGCAAAGATGACTTATCAATTGAAATATAGGCTATATGTTTTTTTTAGTGTTGACAACTTCATAAAATTCTCAACACATAGTCAATTAACCCAAAGCCAAAAAAAGACTAATTAAGAAATTTGACATTAAATAATTAATAATAATCTTCACTGAAGGAGGAAAACATAAAATAATTACACAAACAATTTCATTAGAAGTATGACGGACAAACTCAAAATGAGAAAATAATTTGATTTTTTAACTTCATTGATACTAACAATGTAGATTCAAAAAGTCATTCATGTGCATATCCAATCACAACAAAAAAGAGTGGAATTTGAGTGGTATTAACCATTATATCTTCGTTAGATTATGAAGAGGGGATACTTTGATATCTGTGAAGAGATGGCCTATCAATTGAAATATAGGCTATATGTTTTTTTTAGTGTTGACAACTTCATAAAATTCTAAACACGTAATCAACTAACCCAAATCTAAAAAACAGACTAATTAAGAAATTTGACATTAAACAATTAGTAATAATCTTCACTGAAGGAGGAAAACACAAAATAATTACACAAACAATTTCATTAGAAGTATGACGGACAAACTCAAAATGAGAAAATAATTTGAATTTTTAACAACATTAATACTAACAATGTAGATTCAAAAATACATTCATGTGCATATCCAATCACAACAAAAAAGAGTGGAATTTAGTGGTATTAACCGTTGTTTCTTCGTTACATTATGAAGATGGATACTTTCATATCTGTGCAGAGATGACTTATCAATTGAAATATAGGCTATATGTTTTTTTTAGTGTTGACAACTTCATAAAATTCTCAACACATAGTCAATTAACCCAAAGCCAAAAAAAGACTAATTAAGAAATTTGACATTAAATAATTAATAATAATCTTCACTGAAGGAGGAAAACTTAAAATAATTACACAAACAATTTCATTAGAAGTATGACGGACAAACTCAAAATGAGAAAATAATTTGATTTTTTAACTTCATTGATACTAACAATGTAGATTCAAAAAGTCATTCATGTGCATATCCAATCACAACAAAAAAGAGTGGAATTTAATGATATTAACCATAGTTTCTTCGTTAGATTATGAATAGGGGATACTGTCATATATGTGCAGAGATGGCTTATCAATTCAAATATAGGCTGTATGTTTTTTTTAGTGTTGACAACTTCATAAAATTCTAAACACGTAATCAATTAACCCAAATCTAAAAAACACATTAATTAAGAAATTTAACATTAAAAAATTAGTAATAAGCTTCACTGAAGGAGGAAAACACAAAATAATTACACAAACAATTTCATAAGAAGTATGACGGACCAAATCAAAATGAGAAAATAGTTTGATTTTTTAACAAATTGATACTAACAATGTAGATTCCAAAAGTCATTCATGTGCATATCCAATCACAACAAAAAAGAGTGGAATTTGAGTGGTATTAACCATTGTTTCTTCGTTAGATTATGAAGAGAGGAGGATACTTTAATATCTGTGCAGAGATGGCCTATCATTGAAATATAGGCTATATGTTTTTTTTAGTCTTGACAACTTCATAAAATTGTAAACACGTAATCAATTAACCCAAATCTAAAAAACACACTAATTAAGAAATATGAAATTAAACAATTAGTAATAATCTTCACTGAAGGAGGAAAAGACAAAATAATTACACAAACTATTTCATAAGAAGTATGACGGAGAATATCAAAATGAGAAAATAATTTAATTTTTTAACAACATTGATACTAACAATGTATATTCAAAAAGTCATTCGTGTTCATATCCAATCACAACAAAAAGGAGTGGAATTTAGTGATATTAACCATAGTTTCTTCGTTAGATTATGAAGAGGGGATACTGTCATATATGTGCAGAGATGGCTTATCAGTTGAAATATAGGCTATATGCTTTTTTTTAGTGTTGACAACTTCATAAAATTCTAAACACGTAATCTATTAACCCAAATCTAAAAAACACATTAATTAAGAAATTGGACATTAAAAAATTAGTAATAAGCTTCACTGAAGGAGGAAAACACAAAATAATTACAGAAACAATTTCATAAGAAGTATGACGGACCAAATCAAAATGAGAAAATAGTTTAATTTTTTAACAAAATTGATACTAACAATGTAGATTCAAAAAGTCATTCATGTGCATATCCAATCACAACAAAAAAAAGTGGAATTTGAGTGGTATTAACCATTATATCTTCGTTAAATTATGAAGAGAGGATAATTTTATATCTGTGCAGAGATTGCCCATCATTGAAATATAGGCTATATGTTTTTTTTAGTGTTAACAACTTCATAAAATTCTCAACACATAATTAATTAACCCAAATCTAAAAAACAAACTAATTATGAAATTTGACATTAAACAATTAGTAATAATGTTCTCTGAAGGAGGAAAACACAAAATAATTACACAAACAATTTCATAAGAAGTATCACATACAAAATCAAAATGAGAAAATAATTTGAATTTTTAACAACATTGATACTAACAATGTAGATTCAAAAATACATTCATGTGCATATCAATCACAAGAAAAAAGAGTGGAATTTAGTGGTATTAACCATTGTTTTTTCATTACATTATGAAGATGGATACTTTCATATCTGTGCAGAGATGGCCTATCAATTGAAATATAGGCTATATGTTTTTTTAGTGTTGACAACTTCATAAAATTCTCAATACATAATCAATTAACCCTAAGCTTAAAAAAAGACTAATTAAGAAATTTAACATTAAACAAATAGTAATAATCTTCACTAAAGGAGGAAAACACAAAATAATTACACAAACAATTTCATAAGAAGTATGACGGACAAAATCAAAATGAGAAAATAATTTTATTTTTTAACAACATTGATACTAACAATGTAGATTAAAAAAGTCATTCATGTGCATATCCAATCACAACAAAAAAGAGTGGACTTTAGTGGTATTAACCATTGTTTCTTCGTTATATTATGAAGAGGGGATACTTTAATATCTGTGAAGAGATGGCCTACCAATTGAAATATAGGCTATATGTTTTTTTTAGTGTTGACAACTTCATAAAATTCTAAACACGTAATCAACTAACCCAAATCAATAAAACAGACTAATTAAGAAATTTGACATTAAACAATTAGTAATAATCTTCACTGAAGGAGGAAAACACAAAATAATTACACAAACAATTTCATTAGAAGTATGACGAACAAACTCAAAATGAGAAAATAATTTGAATTTTAACAACATTGATACTAACAATGTAGATTCAAAAAGACATTCATGTGCATATCCAATCACAACAATAAAGAGTGGAATTTAGTGGTATTAACCATTGTTTCTTCGTTATATTATGAAGAGGGGATACTTTAATATCTGTGAAGAGATGGCCTACCAATTGAAATATAGGCTATATGTTTTTTTAGTGTTGACAACTTCATAAAATTCTAAACACGTAATCAACTAACCCAAATCAATAAAACAGACTAATTAAGAAATTTGACATTAAACAATTAGTAATAATCTTCACTGAAGGAGGAAAACACAAAATAATTACACAAACAATTTCATTAGAAGTATGACGAACAAACTCAAAATGAGAAAATAATTTGAATTTTTAACAACATTGATACTAACAATGTAGATTCAAAAAGACATTCATGTGCATATCCAATCACAACAATAAAGAGTGGAATTTAGTGGTATTAACCATTGTTTCTTCGTTACATTATGAAGATGGATACTTTCATATCTGTGCAGAGATGACTTATCAATTGAAATATAGGCTATATGTTTTTTTTAGTGTTGACAACTTCATAAAATTCTCAACACATAGTCAATTAACCTAAAGCCAAAAAAAGACTAATTAAGAAATTTGACATTAAATAATTAACAATAATCTTCACTAAAGGAGGGAAACACAAAATAATTACACAAACAATTTTATAAGAAGTATGACGGACAAAATAAAAATGAGAAACTAATTTGATTTTTTACTAACAATGTAGATTCAAAAAGTCATTCTTTTGCATATCCCATCACAACAAAAAAGAGTGGAATTTAATGATATTAACCATGGTTTCTTCGTTAGATTATGAATAGGGGAAACTTTCATATATGTGTAGAGATGGCTTATCAATTGAAATATAGGCTATATATTTTTTTAGTGTTGACAACTTCATAAAATTCTCAACACATAATCAATTAACCCTAAGCTTAAAAAAAGACTAATTAAGAAATTTGACATTAAACATATAGTAATAATCTTCACTAAAGGAGGAAAACACAAAATAATTACACAAACAATTTCATAAGAAGTGTGACGGACAAAATCAAAATGAGAAAAGAATTTGATTTTTTAACAACATTGATACTAACAATGTAGATTCAAAAAGTCATTCATGTGCATATCCAATCACAACAAAAAAGAGTGGACTTTAGTGGTATTAACCATTGTTTCTTCGTTACATTATGAAGATGGATACTTTCATATCTGTGCAAAGATGACTTATCAATTGAAATATAGGCTATATGTTTTTTTTAGTGTTGACAACTTCATAAAATTCTAAACACGTAGTCAATTAACCCAAAGCCAAAAAAAGACTAATTAAGAAATTTGACATTAAATAATTAATAATAATCTTCACTGAAGGAGGAAAACCCAAAATAATTATACAAACAATTTTATAAGAAGTATGACGGATAAAATAAAAATGAGAAAATATTTTGATTTTTTACTAACAATGTATATTAAAAAAGTCATTCTTTTGCATATCCAATCACAACAAAAAAGAGTGGAATTTAGTGATATTAACCATAGTTTCTTCGTTAGATTATGACGAGAGGATACTTTCATATATGTGCAGAGATGGCACATCATTGAAATATAGGCCATATGTTTTCTTTAGTGTTTACAACTTCATAAAATTCTCAACCCTTAATCAATTAGCCCAAATCTAAAAAACTGACTAATTAAGAAATTCGACATTAAACAATTAGTAATAATCTTCACTGAAGGAGGAAAACACAAAATAATTACACAAACAATTTCATAAGAAGTATGACAGACAAAATATAAATAAGAAAATAATTTGATTTTTTAACAACATTGATACTAACAATGTAGATTCAAAAAGTCATTCATTTGCATATCCAAACAAAACAAAAAAGAGTGGAATTTAGTGGTATTAACCATTGTTTCTTCGTTAGATTATGAATAGGGATACTTTCATATCTGTGTAGAGATGGCTTATCAATTGAAATATAGGCTATATGTTTTTTTAGTGTTGACAACTTCATAAAATTCTCAACACATAATCAATTAACCCAAAGCCAAAAAAAAAGACTAAATAAGAAATTTGACATTAAACAATTAGTAATAATCTTCACAAAAGGAGGAAAACACAAAATAATTACACAAACAATTTCATAAGAAGTATGACGGACAAAATGTAAATGAGAAAATAATTTGATTTTTTAACAACATTCATACTAACAATGTAGATTAAAAAAGTCATTCATGTGCATATTCAATCACAACAAAAAAGAGTGCAATTTAGTGCTATTAACCATTGTTTCTTCATTGGATTATGAAAAGAGGATACTTTCATATCTGTGCAGAGATGACCCATCATTGAAATATAGGCCATATGTTTTCTTTAGTGTTGAAAACTTCATAAAATTCTCATCCCTTAATCAATTAGCCCAAATATAAAAAACTGACTAATTAAGAAATTCGACATTAAACAATTAATAATAATCTTCACTGAAGGAGGAAAACCCAAAATAATTACACAAACAATTTTATAAGAAGTATGACGGACAAAAGAAAAGTGAGAAAATATTTTGATTTTTTACTAACAATGTAGATT
This sequence comes from Vigna unguiculata, assembly GCF_037176805.1. Taxonomy (NCBI): domain Eukaryota; kingdom Viridiplantae; phylum Streptophyta; class Magnoliopsida; order Fabales; family Fabaceae; genus Vigna; species Vigna unguiculata. Next base: position 26,351,064 of record NC_140801.1, read on the forward strand.
CAAAAAGTCATTCTTTTGCATATCCAATCACAACAAAAAAGAGTGGAATTTAGTGATATTAACCATTGTTTCTTCATTGGATTATGAAAAGAGGATACTTTCATATCTGTGCAGAGATGGCCCATCAATTGAAATATAGGCTATATGTTTTTTTAGTGTTGACAACTTCATAAAATTCTCAACACATAATCAATTAACCCAAAGCCAAAAAAAAATACTAAATAAGAAATTTGACATTAAACAATTAGTAATAATCTTCACAAAAGGAGGAAAACACAAAATAATTACACAAACAATTTCGTAAGAAGTATGACGGACAAAATATAAATGAGAAAATAATTTGATTTTTTAACAACATTGATACTAACAATGTAGATTAAAAAAGTCATTCATGTGCATATTCAATCACATCAAAAAAGAGTGGAATTTAGTGGTATTAACCATTTTTTCTTCGTTAGATTATGAATACGGATACTTTCATATCTGTGTAGAGATGGCTTATCAATTGAAATGTAGGCTATATGTTTTTTTTAGAGTTGACAACTTCATAAAATTCTCAACACATAATCAATTAACCCAAAGCTAAAAAAAAGACTAAATAAGAAATTTGACATTAAACAATTAGTAATAATCTTCACAAACGGAGGAAAACACAATAATTACACAAACAATTTCATAAGAAGTATGACGGAAAAAATATAAATGAGAAAATAATTTGATTTTTTAACAATATTGATACTAACAATGTAGATTAAAAAAGTCATTCATGTGCATATTCAATCACAGCAAAAAAGAGTGGAATTTAATGGTATTAACCATTGTTTCTTCATTGGATTATGAAGAAAAGGGTACTTTAATATTTGTGCAGAGATGACCCATCATTGAAATATAGGCCATATGTTTTCTTTAGAGTTGAGAACTTCATAAAATTCTCAACCCTTAATCAATTAGCCCAAATCTAAAAAACTGACTAATTCAGAAATTCGACATTAAACAATTAGTAATAATCTTCACTGAAGGAGGAAAACACAAAATAATTACACAAAATATTTTATAAGAAGTATGACAGACAAAATATAAATAACAAAATTTGACATTAAACAATTAGTAATAATCTTCGCAAAAGGAGGAAAACACAAAATAATTACACAAACAATTTCATAAGAAGTATGACGGACAAAATATAAATAAGAAAATAATTTGATTTTTTAACAACATTGATACTAACAATGTAGATTAAAAAAGTCATTCATTTGCATATCCAAACAAAACAAAAAAGACTGGAATTTAGTGCTATTAACCATTGTTTCTTCGTTAGATTATGAATAGGGATACTTTCATATCTGTGTAGAGATGGCTTATCAATTGAAATGTAGGCTATATGTTTTTTTTAGTGTTGACAACTTCATAAAATTCTCAACACATAATCAATTAACCCAAAGCTAAAAAAAGACTAAATAAGAAATTTGACATTAAACAATTAGTAATAATCTTCACAAAAGGAGGAAAACACAATAATTACACAAACAATTTCATAAGAAGTATGACGGAAAAAATATAAATGAGAAAATAATTTGATTTTTTAACAATATTGATACTAACAATGTAGATTAAAAAAGTCATTCATGTGCATATTCAATCACAGCAAAAAGGAGTGGAATTTAATGGTATTAACCATTGTTTCTTCATTGGATTATGAAAAGAGGATACTTTCATATCTGTGCAGAGATGGCTTATCAATTGAAATATAGGCTATATGTTTGCTTTTGTGTTGGCAACTTCATAAATTTCTCAACACAATCAATTAACCCAAAACTAAAAAAAAGACCAATTAAGAAATTTGACATTAAACAATTAGTAATAATCTTCACAGAAGGAGGAAAACACAAAATCATTAAAAAAATAATTTCATAAGAAGTATGATGGACAAAATCAAAATGTGAAAATAATATGATTTTTTTAACAACATTGATATTAATAATGTAGATTCAAAAAGTAATTCATGTGCATATTCAATCACAACAAAAAAGAGTGGCATTTATTGGTATTAACGATTGTTTCTTCATTAGATTATGAAGAAAGGGTACTTTAATATTTGTGCAGAGATGACCCATCATTGAAATATAGGCCATAAGTTTTCTTTAGAGTTGAGAATTTCATAAAATTCTCAACCCTTAATCAATTAGCCCAAATCTAAAAAACTGACTAATTCAGAAATTCGACATTAAACAATTAGTAATAATCTTCACTAAAGCAGGAAAACACAAAATAATTTATAAGAAGTATGACAGACAAAACCTAATAAGAAATTCGACATTAAACAATTAGTAATAATCTTCGCAAAAGGAGGAAAACACAAAATAATTACACCAACAATTTCATAATAAGTATGACGGACAAAATATAAATGAGAAAATAATTTGATTTTTTAACAACATTGATACTAACAATGTAGATTAAAAAAGTCATTCATTTGCATATCCAAACAAAACAAAAAAGACTGGAATTTAGTGCTATTAACCATTGTTTCTTCGTTAGATTATGAATAGGGATACCTTCATATCTGTGTAGAGATGGCTTATCAATTGAAATGTAGGCTATATGTTTTTTTTAGTGTTGACAACTTCATAAAATTCTCAACACATAATCAATTAACCCAAAGCTAAAAAAAAGACTAAATAAGAAATTTGACATTAAACAATTAGTAATAATCTTCACAAAAGGAGGAAAACACAATAATTACACAAACAATTTCATTAGAAGTATGACGGAAAAAATATAAATGAGAAAATAATTTGATTTTTTAACAATATTGATACTAACAATGTAGATTAAAAAAGTCATTCATGTGCATATTCAATCACAGCAAAAAAGAGTGGAATTTAATGGTATTAACCATTGTTTCTTCATTGGATTATGAAAAGAGGATACTTTCATATCTGTGCAGAGATGGCTTATCAATTGAAATATAGGCTATATGTTTGCTTTAGTGTTGACAACTTCATAAATTTCTCAACACAATCAATTAACCCAAAACTAAAAAAAAGACTAATTAAGAAATTTGACATTAAACAATTAGTAATAATGTTCACAGAAGGATGAAAACACAAAATCATTAAAAAAATAATTTCATAAGAAGTATGATGGACAAAATCAAAATGTGAAAATAATATGATTTTTTTAACAACATTGATATTAATAATGCAGATTCAACAAGTAATTCATGTGCATATTCAATCACAACAAAAAAGAGTGGCATTTATTGGTATTAACGATTGTTTCTTCATTAGATTATGAAGAAAGGGTACTTTAATATTTGTGCAGAGATGACCCATCATTGAAATATAGGCCATATGTTTTCTTTAGAGTTGAGAACTTCATAAAATTCTCAACCCTTAATCAATTAGCCCAAATCTAAAAAACTGACTAATTCAGAAATTCGACATTAAACAATTAGTAATAATCTTCACTGAAGGAGGAAAACACAAAATAATTACACAAAATATTTTATAAGAAGTATGACAGACAAAATATAAATAACAAAATTTGACATTAAACAATTAGTAATAATCTTCGCAAAAGGAGGAAAACACGAAATAATTACACAAACAATTTCATAAGAAGTATGACGGACAAAATATAAATGAGAAAATAATTTGATTTTTTAACAACATTGATACTAACAATGTAGATTAAAAAAGTCATTCATTTGCATATCCAAACAAAACAAAAAAGACTGGAATTTAGTGCTATTAACCATTGTTTCTTCGTTAGATTATGAATAGGGATACCTTCATATCTGTGTAGAGATGGCTTATCAATTGAAATGTAGGCTATATGTTTTTTTTAGTGTTGACAACTTCATAAAATTCTCAACACATAATCAATTAACCCAAAGCTAAAAAAAAGACTAAATAAGAAATTTGACATTAAACAATTAGTAATAATCTTCACAAAAGGAGGAAAACACAATAATTACACAAACAATTTCATTAGAAGTATGACGGAAAAAATATAAATGAGAAAATAATTTGATTTTTTAACAATATTGATACTAACAATGTAGATTAAAAAAGTCATTCATGTGCATATTCAATCACAGCAAAAAAGAGTGGAATTTAATGGTATTAACCATTGTTTCTTCATTGGATTATGAAAAGAGGATACTTTCATATCTGTGCAGCGATGGCTTATCAATTGAAATATAGGCTATATGTTTGCTTTAGTGTTGACAACTTCATAAATTTCTCAACACAATCAATTAACCCAAAACTAAAAAAAAGACTAATTAAGAAATTTGACATTAAACAATTAGTAATAATGTTCACAGAAGGATGAAAACACAAAATCATTAAAAAAATAATTTCATAAGAAGTATGATGGACAAAATCAAAATGTGAAAATAATATGATTTTTTTAACAACATTGATATTAATAATGCAGATTCAACAAGTAATTCATGTGCATATTCAATCACAACAAAAAAGAGTGGCATTTATTGGTATTAACGATTGTTTCTTCATTAGATTATGAAGAAAGGGTACTTTAATATTTGTGCAGAGATGACCCATCATTGAAATATAGGCCATATGTTTTCTTTAGAGTTGAGAACTTCATAAAATTCTCAACCCTTAATCAATTAGCCCAAATCTAAAAAACTGACTAATTCAGAAATTCGACATTAAACAATTAGTAATAATCTTCACTGAAGGAGGAAAACACAAAATAATTACACAAAATATTTTATAAGAAGTATGACAGACAAAATATAAATAACAAAATTTGACATTAAACAATTAGTAATAATCTTCGCAAAAGGAGGAAAACACGAAATAATTACACAAACAATTTCATAAGAAGTATGACGGACAAAATATAAATGAGAAAATAATTTGATTTTTTAACAACATTGATACTAACAATGTAGATTAAAAAAGTCATTCATTTGCATATCCAAACAAAACAAAAAAGACTGGAATTTAGTGCTATTAACCATTGTTTCTTCGTTAGATTATGAATAGGGATACTTTTATATCTGTGTAGAGATGGCTTATCAATTGAAATGTAGGCTATATGTTTTTTTTTAGTGTTGACAACTTCATAAAATTCTCAACACATAATCAATTAACCCAAAGCTAAAAAAAAAGACTAAATAAGAAATTTGACATTAAACAATTAGTAATAATCTTCACAAAAGGAGGAAAACACAATAATTACACAAACAATTTCATAAGAACTATGACGAAAAAAATATAAATGAGAAAATAATTTGATTTTTTAACAATATTGATACTAACAATGTAGATTAAAAAAGTCATTCATGTGCATATTCAATCACAACAAAAAAGAGTGTAATTTAGTGGTATTAACCATTGTTTCTTCATTGGATTATGAAAAGAGGATACTTTCATATCTGTGCAGAGATGGCTTATCAATTGAAATATAGGCTATATGTTTGCTTTAGTGTTGACAACTTCATAAAATTCTCAACACATAATCAACTAACCCAAAGCTAAAAAAAAAGACAAAATAAGAAATTTGACATTAAACAAATAGTAATAATCTTCACTGAAGGAGAGAAATACAAAATAATTAAACAAACAATTTCATAAGAAGGATGACGGACAACCTCAAAATGAGAAAATAATTTTATTTTTTTAACAACATTGATACTAACAATGTAGATTCCAAAAGTCATTCATGTGCATATCCAATCACAACAAATAAGAGTGGAATTTAGTGGTATTAACCATTGTATCTTCATTGGATTATGAAAAGAGGATACTTTCATATCTGTGCAGAGATGGCTTATCAATTGAAATATAGGCTATATGTTTGCTTTAGTGTTGACAAATTCATAACATTCTCAACACATAATCAATTAACCCAAAGCTAAAAGAAAGACTAATTAAGAAATTTGACATTAAAGAAATAGTAATAATCTTCACTGAAGGAGGGAAATACAAAATAATTAAACAAACAATTTCATAGGAAGTATGACGGACAACCTCAAAATGAGAAAATAATTTGATTTTTTAACAACATTAAAACTAACAATGTAGATTCAAAAAGTCATTCATGTGCATATCTAATCACAACAAAAAAGAGTGGAATTTAGTGGTATTAAGCATTGTTTCTTCATTAGATTATGAAGAGAGGACACTTTCATATCTGTGCAGAGATGGCTTATTAATTGAAATATAGGCTATATGTTTGCTTTAGTGTTGAAAAAATCATAAATTTCTAAACACATAATCAATTAACCCAAAACTAAAAAAAAAGACTAATTAAGAAATTTGACATTAAACAATTAGTAATAATCTTCACAGAAGGAGGAAAACACAATGTAGATTCAAAAAGTAGATTCAAAAAGTATGACAGACAAAATATAAATAAGAAATTTGACATTAATCAATTAGTAATAATCTTCGCAAAAGGAGGAAAACAGAAAATAAATACACAAAGAATTTCATAAGAAGTATGACGGACAAAATATAAATGAGAAAATAATTTGATTTTTTAACAACATGGATACTAACAATGTAAATTCCAAAAGTCATTCATGTGCATACCCAATCACAACAAAAAAGAGTGGAATTTAGTGGTATCAACCATTGTTTCTTCGTTGGATTATGAAAAGAGGATACTTTCATATCTGTGCAGAGATGGCTTATCAATTGAAATATAGGTTATATGTTTGTTTTAGTGTTGACAACTTCATAAAATTCTCAACACATAATCAATTAACGCAAAGCTAAAAAAACGACTAATTAAGAAATTTTACATTAAACAATTAGTAATAATCTTCACTGAAAGAGGTAAACACAACATAATTACACAAACAATTTCATAAGAAGTATGACGGACAAAATCAAAATGAGAAAATAATTTCATTTTTGAACAACATTGATACTAACAATGTGAATTCAAAAAGTCATTCATGTGCATATCCAATATCAACAAAAAAGAGTGGAATTTAGTGGTATTAACCATTGTTTCTTCATTAGATTATGAACAGAGGAGACGTTGATATCTGTGCAGAAATGGCCCATCGTTGAAATATAGGCTATATGTTTTTTTTTTAATGTTGACAACTTCATAAAATTCTCAACACATAATCAATTAACCCAAAGCAAAAAAAAAGACCAATTAAGAGATTTGACATTAAACAATTAGTAATAATCTTAACTAAAAGAGCGAAACACAATATAGTTACACAAACAATTTCATAAGAAGTATGACGGACAAAATCAAAATGAGAATATAATTTGCTTTTTCTAAAAACATTGATACTAACAATGTAGGTTCAAAAAGTCATTCATGTGCATATCCAATAACAACAAAAAAGAGTGGAATTTAGAGGTGTTAACCATTGTATCATCATTAGATCATGAAGAGAGGATAATTTCATATCTGTGCAGAGATGGCCCATCATTGAAATATAGGCTATATGTTTTTTTTATTGTTGAAAACTTGATAAAATTCTCAACACATAATCAATTAACCCAAATCTAAAAAAGAGACTAATTAAGAAATTTGACTACAAACAATTAGTAATAATCTTCACACAAGGAGGAAAACACAAAATAATTACACAAACAATTTCATAAGAAGTATGACAGAACAAATCAAAATGAGAAAATAATTTTATTTTTTTAACAACATTGATACTAACAATGTAGATTCCACAAGTCATTCATGTGCATATCCAATCACAACAAATAAGAGTGGAATTTAGTGGTATTAACCATTGTATCTTCATTGGATTATGAAAAGAGGATACTTTCATATCTGTGCAGAGATGGCTTATCAATTGAAATATAAGCTATATGTTTGTTTTAGTGTTGACAACTTCACAAAATTCTCAACACATAATCAATTAACCCAAAGCCAAAGAAAGACTAATTAAGAAATTTGACATTAAAGAAATAGTAATAATCTTCACTGAAGGAGGGAAATACAAAATAATTAAACAAACAATTTCATAAGAAGTATGACGGATAACCTCAAAATGAGAAAATAATTTGATATTTTAACAACATTAAAACTAACTGTGTAGATATAAAAAGTCATTCATGTGCATATCCAATCACAACAAAAAAGAGTCGAATTTAGTGGTATTAAGCATTGTTTCTTCATTAGATTATGAAGAGAGGACACTTTCATATCTGTGCAGAGATGGCTTATCAATTGAAATATAGGCTATATGTTTGCTTTAGTGTTGACAAATTCATAAATTTCTCAACACATAATCAATTAACCCAAAACTAAAAAAAAGACTAATGAAGAAATTTGACATTAAACAATTAGTAATAATCTTCACTGAAGGAGGAAAACACAAAATAATTAAAAAAATAATTTCATAAGAAGTATGACAGACAAAATATAAAAAGAAATTTGACATTAAACAATTAGTAATAATCTTCACAAAAGGAGGTAAACACAAAATAATTACACAAACAATTTCATAAGAAGTATGACGGACCAAATCAAAATGAGAAAATAATTTGATTTTTTTAACATTGATATTAACAATTTAGATTCAAAAAGTAATTCATGTGCATATCCAATCACAACAAAAAAAAGTCGAATTTATTGGTATTAACCATTGTTTCTTCATTAGATTATGAAGAAAGGATATTTCATATCTGTGCAGAGATGGCCCATCATTGAAATATAGGCCATATGTTTTCTTTAGTGTTGACAACTTGATAAAATTCTCATCCCTTAATCAATTAGCGCAAATCTAAAAAACTGACTAATGCAGAAATTCGACATTAAAAAATTAGTAATAATCTTCACTGAAGGAGGAAAACACAAAATAATTACACAAACAATCTCATAAGAAGTATGACAGACAAAATATAAATAAGAAATTTGACATTAAATAATTAGTAATAATCTTCACAAAAGGAGGAAAACACAAAATAATTACACAAACAATTTCATAAGAAGCATGGCGGACAACCTCAAAATGAGAAAATAATTTGATTTTTTAACAACATTAATACTAACAATGTACATTCAAAAGGTAATTCATGTGCATATCCAATCACAACAAAAAAAAAAGTGTAATTTAATGGTATTTACCATTGTTTCTTCATTAGATTATGAAGAGAGGATACTTTCATATCTGTGCAGAGATGGCCCATCATTGAAATATAGGCCATATGTTTTGTTTAGTGTTGACAACTTCATAAAATTCTCATCCCTTAATCAATTAGCCCAAATCTAAAAAACTGACTAATTAAGAAATTCGACATTAAACATTTAGTAATAATCTTCACTGAAGGAGGAAAACACAAAATAATTACACAAACAATTTTATAAGAAGTATGACAGACAAAATATAAATAAGAAATTTGACATTAAACAATTAGTAATAATCTTCACAAAAGGAGGAAAACAAAAAATAATTACACAAACAATTTCATAAGCAGCATGACGGACAACCTCAAAATGAGAAAATAATTTGATTTTTTAACAACATTAATACTAACAATGTCGATTCAAAAGGTAATTCATGTGCATATCTAATCACAACAAAAAAAAGTGGAATTTAATGGTATTAACCATTGTTTCTTCATTAGATTATGAAGAGAGGATACTTTCATATCTGTGCAGAGATGGCCCATTATTGAAATATAGGCCATATGTTTTGTTTAGTGTTGACAACTTCATAAAATTCTCATCCCTTAATCAATTAGCCCAAATCTAAAAAACTGACTAATTAAGAAATTCGACATTAAACATTTAGTAATAATCTTCACTGAAGGAGGAAAACACAAAATAATTACACAAACAATTTTATAAGAAGTATGACAGACAAAATATAAATAAGAAATTTGACATTAAACAATTAGTAATAATCTTCACAAAAGGAGGAAAACAAAAAATAATTACACAAACAATTTCATAAGCAGCATGACGGACAACCTCAAAATGAGAAAATAATTTGATTTTTTAACAACATTAATACTAACAATGTCGATTCAAAAGGTAATTCATGTGCATATCTAATCACAACAAAAAAAGTGGAATTTAATGGTATTAACCATTGTTTCTTCATTAGATTATGAAGAGAGGATAATTTCATATCTGTGCAGAGATGGCCCATCATTGAAATATAGGCCTTTATTTTTGTTTAGTGTTGACAACTTCATAAAATTCTCATCCCTTAATCAATTAGCCCAAATCTAAAAAATTGACTATTTAGGAAATTCGACATTAAACAATTAGTAATAATCTTCACTGAAGGAGGAAAACACAAAATAATTACACAAACAATTTCATAAGAAGTATGACAAGCAAAATATAAATAAGAAAATAATTTTATTTTTTAACAACATTGATACTAACAATGTAGATTCAAAAAGACATTCATTTGCATATCCAAACAAAACAAAAAAGAGTGGAATTTAGTGGTATTAACGATTGTTTCTTCGTTAGATTATGAATACGAATACTTTCATATCTGTGTAGAGATGGCTTATCAATTGAAATATAGGCTATATGTTTTTTTAGTGTTGACAATTTCATAAAATTCTCAACACATAATCAATTAACCCAAAGCTAAAAAAAAGACTAAATAAGAAATTTGACATTAAACAATTAGTAATAATCTTCACAAAAGGAGGAAAACACAAAATAATTACACAAAATATTTCATAAGAAGTATGATGGACAAAATATAAATGAGAAAATAATTTGATTTTTTAACAACATTGATACTAACAACGGGGATTAAAAAAGTCATTCATGTGCATATTCAATCACAACAAAAAAGAGTGGAATTTAGTGGTATTAACCATTGTTTCTTCATTGGATTATGAAAAGAGGATACTTTCATATCTGTGCAGAGATGGCTTATCAATTGAAATATAGGCTATATGTTTGCTTTAGTGTTGACAACTTCATAAATTTCTCAACACATAATCAATTAACCCAAAACTAAAAAAAGATACTAATTAAGAAATTTGACATTAAACAATTAGTAATAATCTTCATAGAAGGAGGAAAACACAAAATCATTAAAAAAAGAATTTCATAAGAAGTATGATGGACAAAATCAAAATGTGAAAATAATATGATTTTTGTAACAACATTGATATTAACAATGTAGATTCAGAAAGTAATTCATGTGCATATCCAATCACAACAAAAAAGAGTGGAATTTTGTGGTATTAACCATTGTTTCTTCATTAGATTATGAAGAGAGGATACTTTTATATCTGTGCAGAGATGGCCCATCTTTCAAATATAGACTATATGTTTTTTTTATTGTTGACAACTTTATAAGATTCTCAACACATAATCAATTAACCCAAAGCTAAAAAAAAGACCAATTAAGAGATTTGACATTAAACAATTAGTAAAAATCTTCAATGAAGGAGCGAAACACAACATAATTACACAAACAATTTCATAAGAAGTATGACCGAACAAATTAAAATCAGAAAATAATTTGATTTTTTAACAACATTGATAGTAACAATGTAGATTCAAAAAGTCATTCATGTGCATATCCAATCACAACAAAAAAGAGTGGAATTTAGAGGTGTTAACCATTGTATCATCATTAGATTATGAAGAGAGGATAATTTCATATCTGTGTAGAGATGGCCCATCATGGAAATATAGGCCATATGTTTTCTTTAGTGTTGACAACTTCATAAAATTCTCAACCCTTAATCAATTAGCCCAAATCTAAAAAACTGACTAATTAAGAAATTCGACATTAAACAATTAGTAATAATCTTCACTGAAGGAGGAAAACACAAAATAATTACCCAAACAATTTTATAAGAATTATGACAGACAAAATATAAATAAGAAATTTGACATTAAACAATTAGTAATAATCTTCACAAAAGGAGGAAAACACAAAATAATTACACAAACAATTTCATAAGAAGTATGACAGACAAAATCAAAACGAGAAAATAATTTGATTTTTTAACAACATTGATACTAAAAATGTGGATTCAAAAAGTCATTCATGTGCATATCCAATCACAACAAAAAAGAGTGGAATTTAGTGGTATTAATCATTGTTTCTTCATTAGATTATGAAGAGAGGATAATTTCATATCTGTGCAGAGATTGCCCATCATTGAAATATAGGCTTTATGTTTTTTTTATTGTTGAAAACTTCATAAAATTCTCAACACATAATCAATTAACCCAAATCTAAAAAAAAGACCAATTAAGAGATTTGACATTAAACAATTAGGAATAATCTTCACAGAAGGAGGAAAACACAAAATAATTACACAAACAATTTCATAAGAAGTATGACGGACAAAATCAAAATGAGAAAATAATTTGATTTTTTTAACGACATTGATACTAACAATGTGGATTCAAAAAGCCATTCCTGTGCATATCCAATCACAACAAAAAAGAGTGGAATTTAGTGGTATTAACCATTGTTTCTTCCTTAGATTAGGAAGAGAGGAGACTTTCATATCTGTTCAGAAATGGCTAATCATTAAAATATAGGCTATATGTTTTTTTTTAGTGTTGACAACTTCATAAAATTCTCAACACATAATCAATTAACCCAAAGCTAAAAAAAGGACCAATTAAGAGATTTGACATTAAACAATTAGTAATAATCTTCATTGAACGAGCGAAACACGATATAATTAACAAACCATTTCATAAGAAGTATGACCGCGAAAATCAAAATGAGAAAATAATTTGATTTTTTAACAACATTGATACTAACAATGTAGATTCAACAAGCCATTCATGTGCATATCCAATCACAACAAAAAAGAGTGGAATTTAGTGGTGTTGACCACTGTATCTTCATTAGATTATGAAGAGAATATAATTTCATATCTGTGCAGAGATGGTCCATCATTGAAATATAGGCTATATGTTTTTTGTTATTGTTGAAAACTTCATAAAATTCTCATCACATAATCAATTAACCCAAATCTAAAAAAAAAAGACCAATTAAGAGATTTGACATGAAACAATTAGGAATAATCTTCACAGAAGGAGGAAAACACAAAATAATTACACAAACAATTTCATAAGATGTATGACGGACAAAATCAAAATGAGAAAATAATTTGATTTTTTTAACAAAATTGATACTAACAATGTGGATTCAAAAAGCCATTCATGTGCATATCCAATCACAACAAAATAGAGTGGAATTTAGTGGTATTAACCATTGTTTCTTCATTAGATTATGAAGAGAGGAGACTTTCATATCTGTGCAGAAATGGCCCATCATTGAAATTTAGGCTAAATGTTTTTTTTAGTATTGACAACTTGATAAAATTCTCAACACATAATCAATTAACCCAAAGCTAAAAAAAAGACCAATTAAGAGATTTGACATTACACAATTAATAATAATCTTCATTGAACGAGCGAAACACGATATAATTAACAAACCATTTCATAAGAAGTATGACCGCGAAAATCAAAATGAGAAAATAATTTGATTTTTTAACAACATTGATACTAACAATGTAGATTCAACAAGCCATTCATGTGCATATCCAATCACAACAAAAAAGAGTGGAATTTAGTGGTGTTGACCATTGTATCTTCATTAGATTATGAAGAGAGTATAATTTCATATCTGTGCAGAGATGGCCCATCATTGAAATATAGGCTATATGTTTTTTGTTATTGTTGAAAACTTCATAAAATTCTCATCACATAATCAATTAACCCAAATCTAAAAAAAAAAGACCAATTAAGAGATTTGACATGAAACAATTAGGAATAATCTTCACAGAAGGAGGAAAACACAAAATAATTACACAAACAATTTCATAAGATGTATGACGGACAAAATCAAAATGAGAAAATAATTTGATTTTTTTAACAAAATTGATACTAACAATGTGGATTCAAAAAGCCATTCATGTGCATATCCAATCACAACAAAATAGAGTGGAATTTAGTGGTATTAACCATTGTTTCTTCATTAGATTATGAAGAGAGGAGACTTTCATATCTGTGCAGAAATGGCCCATCATTGAAATTTAGGCTAAATGTTTTTTTTAGTATTGACAACTTGATAAAATTCTCAACACATAATCAATTAACCCAAAGCTAAAAAAAGACCAATTAAGAGATTTGACATTACACAATTAATAATAATCTTCATTGAACGAGCGAAACACGATATAATTAACAAACCATTTCATAAGAAGTATGACCGCGAAAATCAAAATGAGAAAATAATTTGATTTTTTAACAACATTGATACTAACAATGTAGATTCAACAAGCCATTCATGTGCATATCCAATCACAACAAAAAAGAGTGGAATTTAGTGGTGTTGACCATTGTATCTTCATTAGATTATGAAGAGAGTATAATTTCATATCTGTGCAGAGATGGCCCATCATTGAAATATAGGCTATATGTTTTTTGTTATTGTTGAAAACTTCATAAAATTCTCATCACATAATCAATTAACCCAAATCTAAAAAAAAAGACCAATTAAGAGATTTGACATGAAACAATTAGGAATAATCTTCACAGAAGGAGGAAAACACAAAATAATTACACAAACAATTTCATAAGATGTATGACGGACAAAATCAAAATGAGAAAATAATTTGATTTTTTTAACAAAATTGATTCTAACAATGTGGATTCAAAAAGCCATTCATGTGCATATCCAATCACAACAAAATAGAGTGGAATTTAGTGGTATTAACCATTGTTTCTTCATTAGATTATGAAGAGAGGAGACTTTCATATCTGTGCAGAAATGGCCCGTCATTGAAATATAGGCTAAATGTTTTTTTTAGTGTTGACAACTTCATAAAATTCTCAACACATAATCAATTAACCCAAAGCTAAAAAAAAGACCAATTAAGAGATTTGACATTAAACAATTAATAATAATCTTCATTGAACGAGCGAAAAACAATATAATTAACAAACCATTTCATAAGAAGTATGACTGCGAAAATCAAAATGAGAAAATAATTTGATTTTTTAACAACATTGATACTAACAATGTAGATTCAACAAGCCATTCATGTGCATATCCAATCACAACAAAAAAGAGTGGAATTTAGTGGTGTTGACCATTGTATCTTCATTAGATTATGAAGAGAGTATAATTTCATATCTGTGCACAGATGGCCCATCATTGAAATATAGGCTTTATGTTTTTTTTATTGTTGAAAACTTCATAAAATTCTCAACACATAATCAATTAACCCAAATCTACAAAAAAGACCAATTAAGAGATTTGACATTAAACAATTAGGAATAATCTTCACAGAAGGAGGAAAACACAAAATAATTACACAAACAATTTCATAAGAAGTATGACGGACAAAATCAAAATGAGAAAATAATTTGATTTTTTTAACAACGTTGATACTAACAATGTAGATTCAAAAAGTCATTCATGTGCATATCCAATCACAACAAAAAAGAGTGGAATTTAGTGGTGTTAACCATTGTATCTTCATTAGATTATGAAGAGAGCATAATTTCATATCTGTGCAGAGATGGCCCATCATTGAAATATAGGCTTTATGTTTTTTTTAGTGTTGACAACTTTATAAAATTCTCAATACATAATCAATTAACCCAAAGCTAAAAAAAAGACCAATTAAGAAATTTGACATTAGATAATTAGTAATAATCTTCACACAAGAAGGAAAACACAAAATAATTACACAAACAATTTCATAAGAAGTATGACGGACAAAATCAAAATGAGAAAATAATTTGATTTTTTTAACAACGTTGATACTAACAATGTAGATTCAAAAAGTCATTCATGTGCATATCCAATCACAACAAAAAAGAGTGGAATTTAGTGGTGTTAACCATTGTATCTTCATTAGATTATGAAGAGAGCATAATTTCATATCTGTGCAGAGATGGCCCATCATTGAAATATAGGCTTTATGTTTTTTTTAGTGTTGACAACTTTATAAAATTCTCAATACATAATCAATTAACCCAAAGCTAAAAAAAAGACCAATTAAGAGATTTGACATTAAACAATTAATAATAATCTTCATTGAACGACCGAAACACAATATAATTAACAAACCATTTCATAAGAAGTATGACCGCGAAAATCAAAATGAGAAAATAATTTGATTTTTTAACAACATTGATACTAACAATGTAGATTCCAAAAGTCATTCATGTGCATATCCAATCACAACAAAAAAGAATGGAATTTAGTGGTGTTAACCATTGTATCTTCATTAGATTATAAAGAGAGGATAATTTCATATCTGTGCAGAGATGGCCCATCATTGAAATGTAGGCTTTATGTTTTTTTTATTGTTGAAAACTTCATAAAATTCTCAACACATAATCAATTAACCCAAATCTACAAAAAAGACCAATTAAGAGATTTGACATGAAACAATTAGGAATAATCTTCACAGAAGGAGGAAAACACAAAATAATTACACAAACAATTTCATAAGAAGTATGACGGACAAAATCAAAATGAGAAAATAATTTGATTTTTTTAACAACGTTGATACTAACAATGTAGATTCAAAAAGTCATTCATGTGCATATCCAATCACAACAAAAAAGAGTGGAATTTAGTGGTGTTAACCATTGTATCTTCATTAGATTATGAAGAGAGCATAATTTCATATCTGTGCAGAGATGGCCCATCATTGAAATATAGGCTTTATGTTTTTTTTAGTGTTGACAACTTTATAAAATTCTCAATACATAATCAATTAACCCAAAGCTAAAAAAAAGACCAATTAAGAAATTTGACATTAGATAATTAGTAATAATCTTCACACAAGAAGGAAAACACAAAATAATTACACAAACAATTTCATAAGAAGTATGACGGACAAAATCAAAATGAGAAAATAATTTGATTTTTTTAACAACGTTGATACTAACAATGTAGATTCAAAAAGTCATTCATGTGCATATCCAATCACAACAAAAAAGAGTGGAATTTAGTGGTGTTAACCATTGTATCTTCATTAGATTATGAAGAGAGCATAATTTCATATCTGTGCAGAGATGGCCCATCATTGAAATATAAGCTTTATGTTTTTTTTATTGTTGAAAACTTCATAAAATTCTCAACACATAATCAATTAACCCAAATCTAAAAAAAAGACCAATTAAGAGATTCGACATTAAACAATTAGGAATAATCTTCACAGAAGGAGGAAAACACAAAATAATTACACAAACAATTTCATTTGAAGTATAATGGACAAAATCAAAATGAGAAAATAATTTGATTTTTCCAACAACATTGATACTAACAATGTGGATTCAAAAAGCGATTCATGTGCATATCCAATCACAACATCAGAGTGGAATTTAGTGGTATTAACCATTGTTTCTTCATTAGATTATGAAGAGAGGAGACTCTCATATCTGTGCAGAAATGGCCCATCATTGAAATTTAGGCTAAATGGTTTTTTTAGTGTTGACAACTTCATAAAATTCTCAACACATAATCAATTAACCCAAAGCTAAAAAAAAGACCAATTAAGACATTTGACATTAAACAATTAATAATAATCTTCATTGAATGAGCGAAACACAATATAATTAACAAACCATTTCATAAGAAGTATGACCGCGAAAATCAAAATGAGAAAATAATTTGATTTTTTAACAACAATGATACTAACAATGTAGATTCAACAAGACATTCATGTGCATATCCAATCACAACAAAAAAGAGTGGAATTTAGTGGTGTTGACCATTGTATCTTCATTAGATTATGAAGAGAGTATAATTTCATATCTGTGCAAAGATGGCCCATCATTGAAATATAGGCTATATGTTTTTTGTTATTGTTGAAAACTTCATAAAATTCTCATCACATAATCAATTAACCCAAATCTAAAAAAAAGACCAATTAAGAGATTTGACATGAAACAATTAGGAATAATCTTCACAGAAGGAGGAAAACACAAAATAATTACACAAACAATTTCATAAGAAGTATGACGGACAAAATCAAAATGAGAAAATAATTTGATTTTTTTAACAAAATTGATACTAACAATGTGGATTCAAAAAGCCATTCATGTGCATATCCAATCACAAGAAAATAGAGTGGAATTTAGTGGTATTAACCATTGTTTCTTCATTAGATTATGAAGAGAGGAGGTGGCCCATCATTGAAATATAGGCTAAATGTTTTTTTTAGTGTTGACAACTTCATAAAATTCTCAACACATAATCAATTAACCCAAAGCTAAAAAAAAGACCAATTAAGAGATTTGACATTAAACAATTAATAATAATCTTCATTGAACGAGCAAAACAGAATATAATTAACAAACCATTTCATAAGAAGTATGACCGCGAAAATCAAAATGAGAAAATAATTTGATTTTTTAACAACATTGATACTAACAATGTAGATTCAACAAGACATTCATGTGCATATCCAATCACAACAAAAAAGAGTGGAATTTAGTGGTGTTGACCATTGTATCTTCATTAGATTATGAAGAGAGTATAATTTCATATCTGTGCAGAGATGGCCCATCATTGAAATATAGGCTATATGTTTTTTGTTATTGTTGAAAACTTCATAAAATTCTCATCACATAATCAATTAACCCAAATCTAAAAAAAAGACCAATTAAGAGATTTGACATGAAACAATTAGGAATAATCTTCACAGAAGGAGGAAAACACAAAATAATTACACAAACAATTTCATAAGAAGTATGACGGACAAAATCAAAATGAGAAAATAATTTGATTTTTTTAACAAAATTGATACTAACAATGTGGATTCAAAAAGCCATTCATGTGCATATCCAATCACAACAAAATAGAGTGGAATTTAGTGGTATTAACCATTGTTTCTTCATTAGATTATGAAGAGAGGAGGTGGCCCATCATTGAAATATAGGCTAAATGTTTTTTTTAGTGTTGACAACTTCATAAAATTCTCAACACATAATCAATTAACCCAAAGCTAAAAAAAAGACCAATAAGAGATTTGACATTAAACAATTAATAATAATCTTCATTGAACGAGCGAAACAGAATATAATTAACAAACCATTTCATAAGAAGTATGACCGCGAAAATCAAAATGAGAAAATAATTTGATTTTTTAACAACATTGATACTAACAATGTACATTCAACAAGCCATTCATGTGCATATCCAAGCACAACAAAAAAGAGTGGAATTTAGTGGTGTTGACCATTGTATCTTCATTAGATTATGAAGAGAGTATAATTTCATATCTGTGCAGAGATGGCCCATCATTGAAATATAGGCTATATGTTTTTTGTTATTGTTGAAAACTTCATAAAATTCTCATCACGTAATCAATTAACCCAAATCTAAAAAAAAAGACCAATTAAGAGATTTGACATGAAACAATTAGGAATAATCTTCACAGAAGGAGGAAAACACAAAATAATTACACAAACAATTTCATAACAAGTATGACGGACAAAATCAAAATGAGAAAATAATTTGATTTTTTTAACAAAATTGATACTGACAATGTGGATTCAAAAAGCCATTCATGTGCATATCCAATCACAACAAAATAGAGTGGAATTTAGTGCTATTAACCATTGTTTCTTCCTTAGATTATGAAGAGAGGAGACTTTCATATCTGAGCAGAAATGGCCCATCATTGAAATATAGGCTAAATGTTTTTTTAGTGTTGACAACTTCATAAAATTCTCAACACATAATCAATTAACCCAAAGCTAAAAAAAAGACCAATTAAGAGATTTGACATTAAACAATTAATAATAATCTTCATTGAACGACCGAAACACAATATAATTAACAAACCATTTCATAAGAAGTATGACCGCGAAAATCAAAATGAGAAAATAATTTGATTTTTTAACAACATTGATACTAACAATGTAGATTCAACAAGCCATTCATGTGCATATCCAATCACAACAAAAAAGAGTGGAATTTAGTGGTGTTGACCATTGTATCTTCATTAGATTATGAAGAGAGTATAATTTCATATCTGTGCAGAGATGGCCCATCATTGAAATATAGGCTATATGTTTTTTGTTATTGTTGAAAACTTCATAAAATTCTCATCACATAATCAATTAACCCAAATCTTAAAAAAAAAGACCAATTAAGAGATTTGACATGAAACAATTAGGAATAATCTTCACAGAAGGAGGAAAACACAAAATAATTACACAAACAATTTCATAACAAGTATGACGGACAAAATCAAAATGAGAAAATAATTTGATTTTTTTAACAAAATTGATACTAACAATGTGGATTCAAAAAGCCATTCATGTGCATATCCAATCACAACAAAATAGAGTGGAATTTAGTGGTATTAACCATTGTTTCTTCATTAGATTATGAAGAGAGGAGACTATCATATCTGTGCAGAAATGGCCCATCATTGAAATATAGGCTAAATGTTTTTTTTAGCGTTGAGAACTTCATAAAATTCTCAACACATAATCAACTAACCCAAAGGTAAAAAAAAGACCAATTAAGAGATTTGACATTATACAATTAATAATAATCTTCATTGAACGAGCGAAACACAATATAATTACACAAACAATTTCATAAGAAGTATGACGGACAAAATCAAAATGAGAAAATAATTTGATTTTTTTAACAACATTGATACTAACAATGTAGATTCCAAAAGTCATTCATGTGCATATCCAATCACAACAAAAAAGAATGGAATTTAGTGGTGTTAACCATTGTATCTTCATTAGATTATAAAGAGAGGATAATTTCATATCTGTGCAGAGATGGCCCATCATTGAAATGTAGGCATTATGTTTTTTTTATTGTTGAAAACTTCATAAAATTCTCAACACATAATCAATTAACCCAAATCTACAAAAAAGACCAATTAAGAGATTTGACATTAAACAATTAGGAATAATCTTCACAGAAGGAGGAAAACACAAAATAATTACACAAACAATTTCATAAGAAGTATGACGGACAAAATCAAAATGAGAAAATAATTTGATTTTTTTAACAACATTGATACTAACAATGTAGATTCAAAAAGTCATTCATGTGCATATCCAATCACAACAAAAAAGAGTGGAATTGAGTGGTATTACCCATTGTTTCTTCATTACATTATGAAGAGAGGAGACTTTCATCTATGTTCAGAAATGGCCCATCATTAAAATATAGGCTATATGTTTTTTTTAGTGTTGACAACTTCATAAAATTCTCAACACATAATCAATTAACCCGAAGCTAAAAAGAAGACCAATTAACAAATTTGACGTTAAACAATTAATAATAATCTTCATTGAAGGAGCAAAACACAATATAATTACACAAACAATTTCATAAGTAGTATAACGGACAAAATCAAAATGAGAAAATAATTTAATTTTTTTAACAACAATTATACTGACAATGTAGATTCAAAAAGTCATTCATGTGCATATCCAATCACAACAAAAAAGAGTGGAATTTAGTAGTGTTAACCATTGTATCTTCATTAGATTATGAAGAGAGCATAATTTCATATCTGTGAAGAGATGGCCCATCTTTGAAATATAGGCTTTATGTTTTTTTAGTGTTGACAACTTCATAAAATTCTCAACACATAATCAATTAACCCAAAGCTAAAAAAAAGACCAATTAAGAGATTTGACATTAAACAATTAATAATAATCTTCATTGAACGACCGAAACACAATATAATTAACAAACCATTTCATCAGAAGTATGACCGCGAAAATCAAAATGAGAAAATAATTTGATTTTTTAACAACATTGATACTAGCAATGTAGATTCAACAAGCCATTCATGTGCATATCCAATCACAACAAAAAAGAGTGGAATTTAGTGGTGTTGACCATTGTATCTTCATTAGATTATGAAGAGAGTATAATTTCATATCTGTGCAGAGATGGCCCATCATTGAAATATAGGCTATATGTTTTTTGTTATTGTTGAAAACTTCATAAAATTCTCATCACATAATCAATTAACCCAAATCTTAAAAAAAAAGACCAATTAAGAGATTTGACATGAAACAATTAGGAATAATCTTCACAGAAGGAGGAAAACACAAAATAATTACACAAACAATTTCATAACAAGTATGACGGACAAAATCAAAATGAGAAAATAATTTGATTTTTTTAACAAAATTGATACTAACAATGTGGATTCAAAAAGCCATTCATGTGCATATCCAATCACAACAAAATAGAGTGGAATTTAGTGGTATTAACCATTGTTTCTTCATTAGATTATGAAGAGAGGAGACTTTCATATCTGTGCAGAAATGGCCCATCATTGAAATATAGGCTAAATGTTTTTTTTAGCGTTGAGAACTTCATAAAATTCTCAACACATAATCAACTAACCCAAAGGTAAAAAAAAGACCAATTAAGAGATTTGACATTAAACAATTAATAATAATCTTCATTGAACGACCGAAACACAATATAATTACACAAACAATTTCATAAGAAGTATGACGGACAAAATCAAAATGAGAAAATAATTTGATTTTTTTAACAACATTGATACTAACAATGTAGATTCCAAAAGTCATTCATGTGCATATCCAATCACAACAAAAAAGAATGGAATTTAGTGGTGTTAACCATTGTATCTTCATTAGATTATAAAGAGAGGATAATTTCATATCTGTGCAGAGATGGCCCATCATTGAAATGTAGGCTTTATGTTTTTTTTATTGTTGAAAACTTCATAAAATTCTCAACACATAATCAATTAACCCAAATCTACAAAAAAGACCAATTAAGAGATTTGACATGAAACAATTAGGAATAATCTTCACAGAAGGAGGAAAACACAAAATAATTACACAAACAATTTCATAAGAAGTATGACGGACAAAATCAAAATGAGAAAATAATTTGATTTTTTTAACAACATTGATACTAACAATGTGGATTCAAAATGCTATTCATGTGCATATCCAAGCACAACAAAAAAGAGTGGAATTTAGTGGTGTTAACCATTGTATCTTCATTAGATTATGAAAAGAGCATAATTTCATATCTCTGCAAAGATGGCCCATCATTGAAATATAGGCTTTATGTTTTTTTTATTGCTGAAAACTTCATAAAATTCTCAAGACATAATCAATGAACCCAAATCTAAAAAAAAGACCAATTAAGAGATTTGACATTAAACAATTAGGAATAACCTTCACAAAAGGAGGAAAACACAAAATAATTACACAAACAATTTCATAAGAAGTATGACGGACAAAATCAAAATGAGAAAATAATTTGATTTTTTTAACAACATTGATACTAACAATGTGGATTCAAAAAGCCATTCATGTGCATATCCAATCACAACAAAAAAGAGTGGAATTTAGTGGTATTAACCGTTGTTTCTTAATTAGATTAGGAAGAGAGGAGACTTTCATATATGTTTAGAAATCGGCCATCATTAAAATATAGGCTAAATGTTTTTTTTGGTGTTGACAACTTCATAAAATTCTCAACACATAATCAATTAACCCAAAGCTAAAAAAAAGACCAATTAAGAGATTTGACATTAGTTAATTAGTAATAATCTTCATTGAAGGAGTGAAACACAATATAATTACACAAACAATTTCATAAGAAGTATGACGGACAAAATCAAAGTGAGAAAATAATTTGATTTTTTTAACAACATTGATACTAACAATGTAGATTCAAAATGTCATTCATGTGCATATCCAATCACAACAAAAAGAGTGGAATTTAGTGGTGTTAACCATTGTATCTTCATTAGATTATGAAGAAAGGATAATTTCATATCTGCGCAGAGATGGCCCATCATTGAAATATAGGCTTTATGTTTTTTTATTGTTGAAAACTTCATAAAATTCTCAACACATAATCAATTAAACCAAATCTAAAAAAACGACCAATTAAGAAATTCGACATTAAACAATTAGTAATAATCTTCACAGAAGGAGGAAAACACAAAATAATTACACAAACAATTTCATAAAAAGTATGACGGACAAAATCAAAATGAGAAATTAATTTGATTTTTTAACAACATTGATACTCACAATGTAGATTCAAAAAGTCATTCATGTGCATATCAAATCACAACAAAAAAGAGTGGAATTTAGTGGTATTAACCATTGTTTCTTCATTAGATTATGAAGAGAGGAGACTTTCATATCTGTGCATAAATGGCCCATCATTGAAATATAGGCTAAAGGTTTTTTTTTAGTGTTGACAACTTCATAAAATTCTAAACACATAATCAATTAACCCAAAGCTAAAAAAAAGACTAATTAAGAAATTTTACATTAAACAACTAGTAATAATCTTCACAGAAGGAGCATAATACAAAATAATTACACAAACAATTTCATAAGAAATATGACGGACAAAATCAAAATGAGAAAATAATTTGATTTTTTTAACCAAATTGATACTAACAATGTGGATTCAAAAAGCCATTCATGTGCATATCCAATCCCAACAAAATAGAGTGGAATTTAGTGGTATTAACCATTGTTTCTTCATTAGATTATGAAGAGAGGAGACTTTCATATCTGTGCATAAATGGCCCATCATTGAAATATAGGCTAAAGGTTTTTTTTTAGTGTTGACAACTTCATAAAATTCTCAACACATAATCAATTAACCCAAAGCTAAAAAAAAGACCAATTAAGAGATTTGACATTAAAGAATTAGTAATAATCTTCACTAAAGGAGGGAAAGACAAAATAATTACACAAACAATTTCATAAGAAGTATGACAGACAAACTTAAAATGAGAAAATAATTTGATTTTTTAACAACATTGATACTAACAATGTATATTCAAAAAGTCATTCATGTGCATATCTAATCACAACAAAAAAGAGTGGAATTTAGTGGTATTAAACATTGTTTCTCCATTGGATTATGAAAAGAGATACTTTCATATCTCTGCAGAAATGGTGCATCATTGAAATATAGGCTATATGTTTTTTTTAGTGTTGACAACTTCATAAAATTCTAAACACATAATCAATTAACCCAAAGCTAAAAAAAGACTAATTAAGAAATTTTACATTAAACAATTAGTAATAATCTTCAGAGAAGGAGCATAATACAAAATAATTACACAAACAATTTCATAAGAAATGTGACGGACAAAATTAAAAGGAGAAAATAATTTGATTTTTAACAACATTGATTCTAACAATGTAGATTCAAAAAGTCATTCATGTGCAAATCCAATCACAACAGAAAAGAATGGAATTTAGTGGTATTAACCATTGTTTCTTCATTAGATTATGAAGAGAGGAGGATACTTTCATATCCGTGCAGAAATGGCCCATCATTGAAATTTAGGCTAAATGTTTTTTTTAGTGTTGACAACTTCATAAAATTCTAAACACATAATCAATTAACCCAAAGCTAAAAAAAGACTAATTAAGAAATTTGACATTAAACAATTAGTAATAATCTTCGCTGGAGGAGGAAAACACAAAATAATTACACAAACAATTTCAGAAGAAGTATGACAGACAAAATAAAAATGAGAAAATAATTTGATTTTTTAACAACATTGATACTAGCAATGTATATTCAAAAAGTCATTTGTAAGGCCCCCATTTTATTTCTGCCCTAAAGTTAGTGGGCTGCCCTTGTAAGTGGGCCTAAGGCCGGCCCAACGTATAAAGTCCTTAGGTCGGCCCTAATTCCACACTCACTTTCACTCCTTTAGAAATCAGCCGTCACCCTTCCACTCCGTGAGAGAGAGCTCTGCTAGGGTTTAAAGTCGTCATAGCATTTGCAAGCTCAGCCTCGTTCTTCCATTCCACGTAAGTTCTTCCTAACTCTAACCCCATGTTCTTTTGTGTTCCATATGTTCTCAGTTAGAGTTCCCTAATGAACTCGTGTTCGGAACCTGCCACTGTTTTCAGCTCGCAAAACTGTCGTGTGAGCTATTGATCTTCATTGTTCGAGTGTCAAAGTTGTAGCTAAACCAGGTACGGGAAGTTAGGGTTCCAGTTTTTGGATGTTGCTTTGGTCGTTCTTGAATTAGTTACTGATTTTATGAGTGAATGCTTCGATTTGATGTGTGCAGATGCCTTGTATGCTTGGTTGGTTCGAAAAACATGGCTGTTCCAGGTGAAACAGTGGCGAGACCTGTTAATCTCGCCCAAGCGAGCCAGTCTCGCCTAGGCGAGACAATCAGGGATTCGCCCAAACTCCTTTTACGCGAGAGGTCGCCCAGGCGACCCGCTCAACGTTTTGAGCGAGCAGACAACTCGCCCAGGCGAGAGGGATCTCGCCTAAGCGAGATCCCGCGTTGCTCATGCCCCTGATCTTGTGCCCTCGCCTAGGCGGAGGGGGAACTCGCCTGAGCGAGACGGTCTCGCCTGAGCGAGGTGCTGGGCGAGACAGTGCAATGTGGGATGTTTTCTTGGTTTTGTATGGATAATGCTGGCTTGGTTTTGA